>NC_041226.1:17237426-17248864 GCF_002837175.3 Physeter macrocephalus | reverse complement strand
CAGCCGCTCCGCGGCATGTGGGATCTTCCCGGACCGGGACACGAACCCGCGTCCCCTGCATCGGCAGGCGGACTCTCAACCACTGGGCCACCAGGGAAGCCCCCCACCAAACTTTAGAGAAGCACCCACTTAGGGGTTTCAGGCTGCCCTTCTGGCTCTTTCCATGACCTCCCAGCTGCCTTCACTCCCCCAATTTCTTCTCACTTCGTGTAAACCCGAATCCCTATATTAAACCTCTATTCCTCTGAACAAGGCCTTCCTTTCTTTTTCCTAGGAGTGAAATGGGAATTTTTCCTTTTAATCCTACCCCAAAGAAACCTGTTACTTTTGCTCATAGGAAAACCCTCTGTGTAGGATTTGCTGTTTTTTTCCTCCTCAAGTCTTGGCTGGACAGGGGATGAAGAACTGCTTCAGTCTTTGAAGAGGGCCCGCTAGTGACAGCCTCTCTCCTGGGCAGACGTGCCAGTCTTTCTCCATGACAAGTAAATTAGAAACAGGTGTAGCTAGAGGCAGTCAATCTTTCAAGGTTTGCAAGAAGATGGGCAAACATGCCAGGGACCTGTCCATCCTGACCTGTAATGGCATTATCTTCTGACTAAATTCTCAGCTCCTCGGCCGACCCCTTCCAGCAAAGCATGTTATTTCCCTCTGCTTGGAATCGGAGTGAAACTGCTACTGTTCGTCAAATATTGATGACTGGTTGAATTGAGGTTCCCAGAGCAGAGGTTGCACTGGTCAAGAATGCATATTTCATCTCTAAACCCTTTAACTCCCTTCGAGTGGGAGATGGCTGGCTATTCAACGCTGTAACTCAAAGAGGTGATGGAGAGGCGCCTCACACCTCCGCCACAGGGCTGGGTGGATCAAGCGATTACTGCAAATGAATATTGAAAAATGTCCAGATTCAGCAGGATTCTCGGTGCTTGTGTGGAATTAAGTGACCTCGGTTGCTGGCACTGAACCCCACCCCGGACTACCTACATACAGCCTTCAGGCTTATCTTTTTAATCAATCAACAAATATTTACTGGAGGCTACTCTGTACTCATCACTGTCTTAGGCTCCATGGGGGTTTTCCTCTGGCTACTCCTTCTCAGTCTCCTTCATAATTTCCTCTTCCTCTGTCAGTCATTAAATAAATACAACCACAGCACGATTAGCTAATATTTACCGAGCTGTTAAAGGGTGGTGGTGACAGTGATTTCTTTCATTTGGCTGAGCATGCAAGTTTTATAACTTCCACCAGAGGGCAGCACCTGCGCACACTCACTCCGAGCTCTGGGCAGTGCAGACAGCAAAGCAGGAGAGATCCACGGTGACGTAATCAAGGTGAACATAAGTTGGAGGGAAAGGAAACCTGTCCAAATGAATGAGTGTGTCCAAAATTCGTGTCTGTGCCTGTGTGTGTATGTATATGAACTGATGGAGCTACACGTATATATTTATAATCTTGTAAATTGCAGCAAATGCGTAGTCACTCTTCAGCACCTGCCATATGCCAGAACTTGTACTTCTTGCTTTAATTTTTTTCTTTTAATAAGGAATCATTTGTAAGTAGTATTTTACATGACGACCAGCGCCAACGAAATGCACTTGTCTTAACGCATAAATAAGCATTCCCCTCTAATCTTGTTGACCCCACTGAATTGGCTTATCAAGCATCTTTTCTGTTAATAATAACCTTAAAAAAATAGTGTAATTGCATTCAGGAGAAAACCCTCCTTTAACAACCTGGTGATGAGAGGAGGATGCAGGAGAGAATATTCAAATTATTTACTGAAGTTAAGACATTTCTGAAGTGAGCTACGAATTAAAAAAGCATTAGCTTCCGATCCGTGTGTTAAATTGTCCACATGCACCCAAGGGTCTGTGATGCTTTATTTGCAAACAGCAGTGTATTTGCAAATGGGGGGCGGGCGCAGTGCAAAAGGGAAGCCCTTCGCAAGGTCTAAAATAGAGACTTGTGAGAGTGTTGACTTCATTGTCCTGGCCTCCAGGGGACAAAGGGTCAGGCAGGACAGGAGGAGATTGCCACGGGGGTTCTGGCCCAAGACTGGGGTTGGTGGTTGTTGGGTGTTTTTGATAGACAAAGACCGAGGCCAGATCACTGCGCCAAATGAGGAACCTGATGGGGGAAGGGCTAGGGGCCTCGGTGATTTTACACGATGAGAGGGGGAGGGAAAAGGAGAGGGCGGAAAAATTGGAGACGCCTCTTGAAGGAATGACAACCAGCAGCTACAGAGTTCTACCCACGTGCCAGGCATCGGTCTAGGAAATGCATCGACCCATTCGATCCTGATGACAGCAATGAGGTGGTTCTGAGCTCCTTTAAATGCCACTCGAGGCCTCCACCTGCTTTTCCAGCCTGGTATCTCAGGCAGGAAACCACCCACCTTCCGTCTTGGGCCTTGGCCCCCAGGGCAGCGAGAGCCGAGGAAGCGATGTGGAGCGGGGAGGGAGGGAGGCGGGTGTCAGCGCCGGGTCCACACTGGCCTGTGCTCCACAGCAAAACGCAGACTGAGCGGGCCCCTCGGCGCCTGCGAGGGGGCAGGAGGGAAGGCGCTGCTGGCTTCGCCCACCTCCTGCCTCCACCTGTCAAAGTCAGCCCCGCCCCCCGACCGTCCCTCCGAAGCTGGATCCCTGTACCAAGCGCAGGGACTGCATCCCGGCTGCCGCGGGTGCCCTGCGTGCTGCTGCTTCGCCTTGGGCATCCGGACCGCGGATCCTGGAGGCTGATGGCGCAGCTGCCCCAGCGACTGAGGCTGAGAGCAGCCGAGAGGCTGGAGAGAGCCTGAGGGAGGGGATCTCAGCATGCATACCCCCGCAGCAGCCGCAGACCCCTCCTCATCTGCAAACCTCCGAGTCGCCCTTCCTAGGAGCCTTCCCTCTCTGCGTGGCAAGGTCCTGGGGGGCGTCTGCCTGCATCTCCCTCCCCAGCCAAGCCCCGGTCAGTTCACTGCCTCTCACTCCTTTCATTCTATGGCATGTCAGGATCTAACAAAAAGCTAGGAACTACTTGTACATTTAAAACAGAGGGACTTTAACACAGGGGGCTGGTTACCAATTTGATGGAAGAGTCAAGAAGGCAAGCAGGTGACTCTGGGGCAAAGCCAGGGTGGAGGGATGGAGAGGCCTGGGCCAGGGTCCCTGGAGGAGCCGGAGGAGATGCGGACCCTGGCGAATGTCCCACTTCCCCTTACCCCACCCGCTGGTCTTCTAAGACTCCCACTGGCCCGCCCCAGACTGCGGGGTCAGCAGCCACCCTACAATGGGCTCACATCCCTAGGCACTTCTCTTCTCTATCTCATGTGCCGCCCTGAGGTGTTTTGTGTTCCTTCTACTGATGGGGAGACATAGATAACACTGCACCCCACTCCCAAACAAGGGGCGAGGTGAACCCAGATCCATTTGGACCCAGAACCCAAGCTGGATGTGTCTTCCAGGGAACCCAGCTGCTTCTCACTCATCTTTGTATTCTCGGACCCAGAAACCTGGGCTCGATAAATAGTTACTGAACTAATCAGATTCTGAGTCATTAGGCCCTGGAAGTGAAGGATTCGGTCAGTTCTTCTTATCCTAAGAGATAGGATAAGATAGGATAGATAAGATAGGATAGATAAGATAAGATAGGATAGGCTCTTAGCCTAAGAGCCCACCTCCCAGCTCTTGGGCTCAGGCCTCTCCCTCCTTGAGAGGGGCTCCTCTCTCCCCTCCTTCCCTTCCTCCCTCCTTCCCTCCTTTCTTTCTTTCATATGAGTATTTTAAAACAGCATATATATTTTTGTCTGATTACAAAGGTAACACATATTCATTATGGAAACTCTAGAAAATTTGGAAAAGCACAACAAAGAACTATACCACCAGTCTCCACTCCCGCGCTCTGGCACGTCTACATCTTCTGCAGCAACAGGTCCACAGGCTGGATGTATAGGTATGAAGCCGTGGACACTACGTTTTCTCAGATCATCGACTATTTTTCTTCACCTTCACTTTTAAGGTTACATAGTATTCTATGGCACAGAAGTATCAGGATTTATGTAATCAACGGTGTCCCTGACCCCCTTGCACCCCAGGTCCCCCCTCCTCCCTGCTTTCTGCTCTGCATTCTTATAGAATGTAAGCAAGCTGAGGGCAAGCCCTGGAGAGGAGCCAGGGGCAGGGATACTGACTCGAGCTTCACATTCACAAAGGGTCTCAGAAAAACGACAGTTGGTAGGATTCTCAAATGCTGTGATACACCCACTACTACAGACTGAATTGTGTTTCCCCAAAATTCACGTGCTGAAACCCTAACCCGCATTGTGATGGTATTTGGAGATGGGGCCTTTAGGAGGCAATTAGGTCATGAGGTTGGAGCCCTCGTGACGGGATTAGTGTCCTCGTAGTAAGAGACACCAGAGAGCTCTGTCTCTCTCCACCGTGGGAGGACTCAAGTCTGCTAGCCAGGAAGAGAGCTCTCATCACGAACCAAATTAGCCAGCACTTTAATCTTGGATTTCCAGACTCCAGAACTTTGAGAATTAAATGTCTATTGTTTAAGTCACTTGGTCAATGTTGTTTTGTCACAGCAGCCCAAGCTAATACGTCCAGTGTTTAGAGTGACAGCTACACAAACAGCAAGATGCTCACTACGCAACTTGACACTCGTGGCCCATTGTCAGACCACACCGCCTGCAGAGTATTATGATTCCATACTTTTCTAAACCCTGTGATTATCGTGTAAACAGTAAGATCATCTTGCATTGCACATGGGGTGTGTGTTAAAAGCATTTGCTTGTTAAACGTAAACATGTAAAATGCACCCTGATTTGTTCATTTGTTTTGGAACTTCGAAACTGTTTATATGATAGGTGTTTCTCCTCTGACACCCAGAGCCTCTAATAAGGGGGTGTCTGCAGAATCAAGACCTTTGAGACCCGCCACCGTCTGAGATGACGCAGGACACTGACATGCATGGAAGGATTTCCCGCCCCCTTTACATCCCCGAGCTATATTCCATCGGAACAAAACAAGCCTCCTGTGTCCCCTCAAATATAAACTGAAGTGTCCCTTGCCAAGGGCTCTGGATTTCTCTTTAATCTCAGGGTACATCTGGCCATAACCACCACCTGACCAGATTTCTCCACCTGCAGTGGGCCACTCTGCCCCTCTGCCTGGTGTGAGAGCTCACGGTGTTTCCCTGGCTTATATCCATCTCAGAATCCCCTCACTGGAAGCAGTGAAACGGCGGTAGCCGCAACAGGCGGGGGGCCCTGAAGAGCTTTGTCAACAGGCCCAGGAAGGGGCTGCACCCCAGGGCAGTTTCGGGGAGTGAGCGCCTGTCCCCACCCGAGGTACCGTACCAGCTCCCGTTCCACGTCTGCATGGCAGCCACGCACTGTTCTCGGGTCTTCAACTGGGTGTGGCGTGGACACCCTTTCTTCTCCTAAATGCAAGAGACTGGCCTGTCAGACTCAGTCCTGCTCTGGGGCGTCTGTACGCCGGCTCTCGCCCTGAGAGGGAACAAGGCTGCGAGGCTGGTGACCTTAGGAACATCACGACCGTTATCCTCCTGGCCTCTGCGTACGCATCTGTAAGCACGGGGTGGGCCCAGCACAGTCCTCAGCCTGGGGCGCACGGTAGAATCACCCGGAGAGCTATTTCCTACCTGTGACTGCACCTCCTCTCGGACTAATTAAATCAGAACCTCTGGGGAGAGGCCTGGCCGAGGCCTCAAGCTGCTTGGTTGGTTCCAACAGGCAGACAGGCTCGAGGGGCCCCCCCCGTCGCTGACGATGGCGGTCCCTGCGTGGCCCTGGGTTCTGGGAGATGCTGGGTCCTCCTCCACCTCACGCCTCTTCTCTCCTAACAAAGGGATCTGGGAAAGCAGATGCACCTACGGTAAGTGGAACCGAGCAAATGGAAATAAACTGCACTTGATAGCACTTTGTATTCGCAGAGCACCTTGGCCCCCTGTGATCTCCTTATCCACCGTGGTAGATTGCATGGCCGTCCTGACTTCTAGTGGGGAGGTGGGAAACACACCAGGGCCCGCGGAGAGGGGTCTTCACCGGCCTCCCCACATCCCAGCCCTTGGGCTCAGGCCTCTCCCTCCTTGATGCAAAAGCTGGAGCTCCTCCCCTAAGGCAGGTACCGTACCAGAGGCCGACCCTGCCCAGCAGGGAGACGACAAACACGGAAACCTACTGAAGCACGGCACAGGTGCTAAACACCGCGAAGCCTACAGGGTGCCAGGCAGAGAACAGTGGTGCCGGCAGAAGGTAAAGTCTTCTGGAGACTGCAGTTCAAGATGCCCCAGGGGAGGTGACATTTAAACTGAGAGCTAGAAGCTGACAGGGAGGCTGGCCTGTGAAGAGCTGGGAGACTCACGGATGGACAACGGGCTGCAGAGATTCACCAGGGGACCTGCTAGGGTGGGAGATGACCTCCCAGGGACTAGGTCTGTGCTGTATGAGAAGGAAAGAAAGATTTCTCTCTACCACCTGGAGGAGCTTCTGGCTTATTGACAGGAATCCACTCCCATGGGGGAGGACTTGCCTTAGGAAACAGGAGAGTAAAACCCGTTCACCAGATGAGGGCATACAATTCCCTGTAGACCTCAGGCACCAGGGCTCTGCTTAAGTGGGCTCCTGCCCCGAGGCTCTGGCCAGACCAGCCCTGACTGTCCCGGGCTGGAATGGCCACGCTGTAGCCGCCCAAGGCTGAGGTTCCTGGGTTTCTGGAGTCTTCCAGGCTCCTCTGCAGGCTGACTGCTCCTGACTCTCTACTCAGGAAAGGGAAAAGGGAGCATATGAAGAAGGCTTCCACAGTGGAAGCCTCTTTTCCTTCCCTTGACAAAGCATTTTCTGACGGCACACTCCTGCCCCCGCACTTAACAGAGAAAGGCTGATATCTTTGAGCTTTAGAATTCAGGCCTCCTTGGGCTCCATGGGAAGAGCTGGGTAGGAATTTCAACCATCCTACAAATTTCATTCAATAACTGCAGTGGCAGCTTCCTATTTTCCCACTAGATGGGGTCCTTGATCTCTACCACTCCGAGTTGCAATCATTTAAATTGGCTCTGAAGCCTGCTCAGAAAATTTTTTCAAAGCAGAGAGAGATCTTCTTTTATAGGAAGCGGCCATGGGCTAAAATCGGAGAAGCCCTTCATCTGTATCTTCCGTAATTAGCAACTGTGATAAGGGTGAAGATGTTTGCAAAAGAAACCTAGCAAGTCTGAAATAGGGATACAAATGGAGTCAGCTAGAAAACGAGTTCTATAAATATAGAGCCATTTTGGAAAACGCTCCTGCTGGCTCTGCCTCTTGAGACAGGCCAGAGGCATTAACTCTAGACAATCAGGCTGAAAAAAATCCTTGGGGCTGGTCATTGTCCTCATTTTGCTTGGTCAATGGCAGCCTAGTTCTGGCTGATCAGCCCCAAGCCCCAGACACACAAATCAAGAAGAACGAGGTGGTGAAGCCTTCTCGGACATTTTTGGGCAGAGTTGATATAGTCTTAGGCCTAACAAGAACAAAAAGAGTCTATATTTTAGCACAAGACACAGAACTCTCCAGAACACAGTACAAGACTGATATTTTTACATCATTTTATAGCTTTGCACGTATGAGCAGAACCCTTGACAAGCAAACTCAAAATCTTGAAGTGTAAAGTTTTCACAGACACAAAACCGTTTTAAAGAAACCTCTTTTCGAAGTGCTTTCACAAGATGCCGCAAGAGGCGTCATCAGGGGCTTCCCCGGTGGCGCAGTGGTTGAGAGTCAGCCTGCCGATGCAGGGGACACGGGTTCGTGCCCCGGTCCGGGAAGATCCCACGTGCCGCGGAGCGGCTGGGCCCGTGAGCCACGGCCGCTGAGCCTGCGCGTCCGGAGCCTGTGCTCCGCAACGGGAGAGGCCACAGCGGTGAGAGGCCCGCGTACCGCAAAAAAAAGAAAAAAAAACACACACAAAAAAAGAGGCGTCATCAGCATGCTTTGAAGATGATTGTGAGACAAAAGCACAGGATAAACTTTTACTGTTTACATTTTTATTTACTGGAAACCTGTTTGCAGGGACCTCCACATTTCCCCAGGATGAGGGCAATTTTTGACAGGTGACCTTTGGGTGCTTAGCCATTGTGCAGACAAACTCTTGGGGTACTTTGTCATCGCACTTCACCATTTCCACTCAAATTCACAGCCACAGGCATCGCCTACTGGGAAAATGGAGGAGAACAGATATTGGGCTTCATTTCCGTTACGTGTTGGGAACAAGCTCAAGTAGTTTCTTGGGAAGTAAAATCAGAACCTCAACCATTTGGGAAGGTGGCCTGTCAGTAACGTGCTTCCCTGAGAGACCTCGAGACAGATGGCGGTGATGGTTGCACAGCGCTGAGAACGTGCTCAACGCCACTGAACTGTACGCTGAAAACTGGTGAAGAGGGTAAATGCTGTTATGTGTATTTGACCGCAACTAAATTTTTTTAATTAAATTTTTAAAAATGCGTTTCCTTTGACACATTTCTCCGTCCTGGCCACGAAGCATATATCAGCTCAAATTTGGCATAAATTCTGTGTAAATTGCATACGCTTTCAGCGGTGCTACAAATATCTTCTAAAAGGACTGTCTATGTAATGGAAACCCTGGTCCTCCAGAAAGCTGCCTTGGCCATCCTAGTCGATGGAATGGACTGACCCAGATGAGCCCGTTGACTACCTAGCGATCACTCCTTGTGCCACCAGAAAGATGCTCACAGTAAGCCCCGTGACAGTAATCTTCCTTCCATCCCAGTGTTTGGCCCGGAATGTAAACCCAAACTCAATTATTGCTTGCTGAAGAGAACTCAGTTCTTTGGTTTTGTGTAGACCTTGCCTATATGTGTACTCCTGGAGTCAAGAAATTAGCAAGATCTTCTGAGATGTCAGCCATCAGACATAATTCCGGCCAAATGAAAAATACCAAAAATGCCACAAAAGGGGCCACAGGAAGTCCAGAGCTGTAGAATCCTCAGCTTTTCAGAAACTCTCCACTCTGAACTGTGCCCAAAGTGTCAAGCGTTGCCGTAGACAGAATAATGCCATAGACCCACCCCCCAAAAGGTGTCCACATCCTAATCCCCAGAACTTGTGAATATGTTACCCTACCTGGCAAAGAGGAATTAAGGTTGCAGATGGCATTCAAATTGCTATGGGTCACTGCCCCTGCCTTCCATGGGCTTTTAGGTTAAGGTAGGATTTTCCAACTTGGTGCATGAGATGATTTCAGGTGGTACATAGATATCTTTTATTTTAAATAGATGCATGTTCACTGTCATGTATGTTTAAAAATATATATCTAGCACATCAAATCTTCAATTCTTAAATATTTCTTAGGATGAGGCTCAGTTTGAAAAAAGGAAAAATCACATAAACATAAATAAATATAAACTAAATCTAAATTAAATACTTAAAAAGTAAACAAATAATGCAGGAACTACACAGATGAGACAAAAAACCTGGAGATTACGAATGACTGCATTTTGGAAGCTGCTTAAGGATTTTACAGACAAATATGTGGGTACTATGATTTAAACTTTAAGAAGGCCGTGGCTTGGGCTAAGACAAGCTAAATCCACGGTACAAGGGAAATAGCAGGTGTGAGGGGGGCTCCTAACTCAGTTCAGGGGATTCAGGAAAGGCTTTTTCGAAAAATTCGTGAAATGAATTGTATTCCTCTTAATTTTTCAGCCCAGGTATATCTGCTTGGACTCTTCAGGTACGAGTGGTGGACACCCACCATGGAGAAAGAGGGGTCATTTATAGATGAGATGCTCGATGGACCGTGGTGGTCTCAGGTCTCAGAGTGACAAGCCTTTCTTCGTTTCTGCCCCTGTATCTTTCTTTCCCTCTCCCTCTCGCTGCACACTTCCTGTCTCAGTGATTTTCCAAGACAACGTGGAAAGTAGCTGCCTACACGCTTCAGCTCCTTTCTCTTCCATTCAAAAGACCAGCTAGACTGTGGTGCTGTTTACACAAGGGCCATAGTCACCGTGTGGCTCCAGGAGGGGGCAATTCCCAGAACCAGGCTGGGAATAGAGATGAGATCCAGGCAGACAACCTGGTGGCACAAACTGGGAAAATCTTCCTTCCAGCAGCTTCCAGACTCCTTTGTGTCTGACCTGAACGTAGGAACCACCTTCAGGCCTAGAACAACATTTTCTCTTAGGTCACTTTGGGTATGATGGTGGTGTGATCAGAGAGCTGATGTGACAAAGGACTTCAACCCCACCACCTAACTGTGAGCCAGGAGTTCTCCACCATGAGCCTGCCAGATGTTTAGGGTGTCTTGCTATTTATCCTATAGGAGGGGAGATAGAGATCGAACATGGTTTAGCTTAGACCTGAACATTTTGCTTTATATCTCAGAGAATCACAGGATTTGGCCCTTCCGCCTTTGAGAGATTTTTGTCATTCAGTGGCAGAATTGCCAGCACATTTATAGCTCTTACTATGTTCTAAGCGCTGTACGTAGACTAACTCAGAACAACCCTGTGACATAGAGCTGCCATTGTTATCCCCATTTCTGCAGATGAGGAAGTTAGGCACAGAGAGGTCAAGGAACTCGCCCAAGGTTACACAGCTAGGAAATGCTGAGCTGGGACTTGAAAGCCAATCACTCTGTCTGCAGAGCTTAAGCTCCTTAACCAAAAAGCCAGACAGACCAGGGTTAAAATCTTACTTCACTACTTACTGTTATAAGGTTCCTCTAAATTACGAATTCAGCTGTAAAATGGAACAAAAAATATTTACCTTACAAGGTGGTTGGAAAAACTAGAGGAAAAAAAATATGTATCTGTACTTAGCTCAAATTAGGTACTTAATCAAAGGTAGTTATCACCGTTGTTCGAGAACAAGAGTGAACCTGAAAGGCATTCAGCTCCCCTGTACGTCTGGTGACAGGGTGTGTTCCCATTTTCCACGATGACGTTACCTCCCTGGGCCAGCTCCCATTTGGGCCGGTTCACTCTGCTGTGAAGGAATAATCAATCTGTTACCCGGTGCCATAGGTGGGTGAGTGCCGTTTACTGCTTCCTGCCTCCTGAAAGCACGTGTGGCGCCTTCTATACAATTAAGATTTCAATCCTCCCTAACTGAGGCGGAGCGCACGTACAGTACAGGGCGCCATTGTAGGCATACCGCTTGAATGTTACATGTGCAAATGTCCAGATCCGGGCAGAGACCATTTCCAGCACTCCAAAGACTCCCCTGCACCTTCCCCATCCATTCCCACCGTGCCGCCCCGCCCCCCACCCCCTCCCGGGGTAGCCACTGGTCTGACTTCTACTGTCTTAGGTTAGTTTTCTGCCTGTTCTTAAACTTTGTAGAAGTGGGGTTTCTGGGTTTTCAGTGCCAGCATTTTTTTTTTTTTTTTTTTTTTTTGCGGTACGCGGGCCTCTCACCGCCGTGGCCTCTCCCGTTGCGG
>NC_041226.1:17227826-17237319 GCF_002837175.3 Physeter macrocephalus | reverse complement strand
GTGGCCTCTCCCGCTGCGGAGCACAGGCTCCGGACGCGCAGGCTCAGCGGCCACGGCTCACGGGCCCAGCCGCTCCGCGGCACGTGGGATCCTCCCGGACCGGGGCGCGAACCCGGTTCCCCTGCATCGGCAGGTGGACTCTCAACCACCGCGCCACCGGGGAAGCCCCAGTGCCAGCATTTTCATTGCGTTCTCCAGGCAGTTGAATGAGCAACCCACGGGCATTTTTTAAATGTTGAATGAATAAAGCAGGCTTAGCAGAAGCCCGAGTGTGTCATATACTAATAAACGTTTACTAAAATTCAGAGCTAGGCAATTAAGTATTGACACCTGTATTATGCCCCTCACAAAGACCTTGCCAAGGATTTGTAAGTGGCAAGGACAAGGAAAGAGGAAGGCCTGTCACCATAATAGGAGTTTAAGAAATCTCATGTCACTACTTTTACTGATATTACTAAGAATAATAGTTAAGGAAAAAACCTAGCCTTTTCCACATTGATAATACCCCAGTCCTTGTACAATGAACTTGGTATATACATTGCTTCAATGAATAGGTATTATCCCCATTTTGCAGATGGTAGAACAGAAATTCAGAAAGTTATGTAAATTTCTCAAGGTCCCAAAGTAACTGCAAGGGTCAGGATTTGAACCCGTCTCTGTCAGATTCCAGAACCTGTGTTCTCAGCCACTAGGCTATGCATAGATGAGAGGCAGGTGGCATCCTGAAAAGAATGTCAGCTTTGGCAACGGACAGAGGTGGGTTCGAATCCTGTCTCTGCCTCTCACAGTTGGCTAACCATGACTCTAAAACCCTCAAGCAAGAAAAGAGTAGGGACGCGTGACAATACTTACCTTGCTGGTTTGTTAAAACATAAATAATAACATCTGTAAAGCGCCTCTCTCACAGAAGGCACTCAGCAAAGGCGGCTGTTAAGACTATTCACCATCGCGCTCACCAGAGGCAAGCCGCCCTCGGTGGCGCACGTGGCTGCACCTGGCAGCACGGTCAGCGCCACCAAAGAAGCACCTGCTGGCCACGGTGAGCCTGCATCCTCTGTCTGTCACCTTGCACTTTGTAAGCCTTCCAGTAGGGTCTGCCTTGGCCTGCAGTTCCCATACGACACTTTGCAGGCATGGCAGCAACTGAGCACACAAGCCAACAGATGGAACCGAAGGGCTCGAAGTAACCCGTCAATTCAATGAAACAACTGTTATTGATTTCTGGGGTTTTTTCCTCCCCACTGGTTGTTTAACTGAATTGATGGGTGTTGGGTGGAATTGATTGCACCAGCCAGTCCTTTTAGTGTGCTAGAGACAAAATGATAGTGTTTCCCAGAAAATGAATGAATCTCCTCGTTAAAGAGAATGTTCAAGCAAATGATTTTTTTTCCTGTGACGGTGGCTTTCCTCCTTGGCTCCTTCTGCAGAGGGAATTAGGAAGCATTTAAGGGGGGCCCTCAGTGCATGTCAATATGCTGATAAGCTGGCTCCCTTTCCATTTCCTGACTACTCCCAGGGACTGATTAGACGCCAGAATGAATCCACCAATCTCTGTCTCCCCACACAGACTTTTGCCAGTTCTGAGTCACTGAGACCCTTGTGTTTTATATATCCCACCCCACCCTTACCCCTGAATCACACACGTAAAAGCTGATTTTCGGCATTAAATGAAAAATACAGGCTCCTGTGCAAGTCATCAGTGTGCCGACTCTTGGCGGTGATGAATCACACACCTGTAATTGATATTTTCTTCCCCAGAGGTTGCTCTCTGTGGGTTTCAGAGAGCACCAAGCTTGTTTTCACTGACAGCGATGAAAAAAACAGATGTCAGCACGAGGATTGGGAGGGCGATGGGGGTGGGCTTAGGGGGTGTAGAATGACGAGAAGTGAAAGAGAGCCTAGTCCAGGGAATTCTGAAACTTTTCTCCGAGTCGCTGAGCTCTTAAGCTTCCTCCAGCCACAGGGAGGGACCAGCTAGGTGACCCCCTTTCAAGAAATAGATTATAGTTGAATTTTTATTGACTTTTCAAAAAAATCAATTTCTCTCTCTCTCTCTGAGTCTTTGCTGCTGTCATTAATCCCATTGCGGTGCCCAGATCTCAGGGTTATTGTAATTAGCAGCACAACTGAAATTCTCATGTACGATAAAAGAGAAAAAGACCCTTAGGACCCCGGGGTCTCGCTCACCATACAGCTCCGTAAGTCAGCTTGGAATATGCAGTGTATATTTTGCATTTTTATGGATTTTATACAGCATGGATGTCTGATTCCTGGTAATTCATATGTGATACAGTGTGACATGAAGACTGGCTCGACACAATGCCAATTTTTAAGAATTTGATTTGCTCCTCCCGTATTTACATACTTTATGGGGCACAAAAGATAAGGCAGGAAATGAGCCCCCCTCACTGAAAACTAATGAGGAATTGTGAATTCGACTAGGAGGCACTGGAAAGCAGATGATTTCTCCGTGGTATTAGAAGAACATCTCTTAAAATGGCAGGTGTAGAACGCGTGGGAATACCCATAAGTGATTTTTTTTAAAAATTTTAAAAAAACCTCTTAGCAAACTAGAAATAGAGAGTAAATTCCTTAACCTGATTTTTTAAAGTATCTACTAAAATCCCACAAAGAATGATAGTCGTACTGGTAATCACCAAAGGTACTCTCTCTGAAATAAGGCACAGGGCAGGGAAGGCTGTGGGCGACACTTCTAGTCAACATTGTGTAGAAGATCCTGCCAGCATAGTAAGGAAAAGAGAAGAAAGTCTGCAAGGATTGGGAACAAAGAAACAAACTGGCAGTCTTCACAGTTGATATGATTGTCCAAAAAGAAGTTATCAAGAGATAACTTATAAATAAGTGGACTTAATAAGCAAGTTCCACACTGCTATTCAATATCAAAATCAGCATCTCAATATCAGTTAGTATCCTATATCCAATTCATTTAGCCAACAGTTACTTACTGAGCACTTACTATATGTCCCAGTTCCATGAATAAAACAGGCAAAGAGCCCCGCCTTCTTGAGCTCACCAGTCAGAGCCACTTAAACAATGTAATAGAAATGAAGTGAGTGGGAACAGGAAGACTAGATGGTCAACAAAGCTAGTGGGGGGCCTCATAAACATCAGAGTTCTTCTGATCCTGGGTGGTTCCAACACTGTGTTATTTATCAAGATGTGCATCTGCTCTTGGATCATCAAAGACCAAGCGGAGTAGACAGAACTCAAACCAGCACAAGAGCTAAGTGTGGCCTTTGTCTAGCAGACACAATATTTTTTTAAAAAAATCACAGCCCTAAAACTTAATATGGTCTCAATAGTATCGACTATTCCGCAATCCATATTCAAATTTCCCTAAATGTTCTAATAAAAGTTCTTTATAGCTGCTTTTAAAAATCTAGGATCCCATTAATGCTCACTCAGTCATTTGTTTGTCATATTGTCTTAGTCGCCTTTAATCTAGAACAATCCTCCCACCTGTATCACAGGTGGTGAATCTCATCAGTCAGCCCACTTGTTCAGCTACCCTTTCTGGGTTCTAGTAACCACTCCTGCTTCTAGCCCCTCAGGATTCCCACTGTTTCTAATTCCAGAATACTGGGTTATTGATTGGTGATGTTCCAAAACTGCTCACATCTTCATAAAATGTCCCATTAGTAAATGCTCCTCAAATTACCAAGATTTTTCCTACCTGAACACTGAACAAGGAGAGAGTACAGATAGGGAAGAGAGACCCAAGCACTGGGACCTGGGACGGTCAACTCAGTAGGTTGGGAAGAAGAAAAGAATCCAGCAAAGACCAAGAAGGAGAACCAGTGAGTGAGGTGGGAGGAAACTCTAGAAAGTGCAGGCATCCTGGACACCCAGTGAAGAAAGCGTTTTAAGAAGAATGACCAACTGCGTTGATGGTGTGGATAAGTCAGGTGAGGCGAAGACTGACTGAGAATGTGCATTGGTTTAGCAACATGGAGGTCATTGATCGCCTTGGCAAGAGTGAGTTCACTGGAATGCAGATGGAATGCTTCCATGCAGAGTGGTTGCAGATAGGGAATGAGATGAGCAGAGGCTGCTCATATCTTCCCGTTGGTGATAAGGAATTGTGGTTTCTGAAAAATCGGACACAAGACTACACTTAAGCCATGTTTTTAATCAGCACAGCACTATGCAAATGTAGAGACTCCCAAATAATAATGACTAAGAGTAGGTCACCATTAAACAAGCACTAAGAGCTATACTCAGGGCCGGGTTTTTACATATGTATTGTCTTATTTCATCTTCATTATGATCCCATGAGACAGAATTATTATTCCCATTTAACTGATTTACCCAAAAGATATTTATTGAAAA
Source organism: Physeter macrocephalus (assembly GCF_002837175.3). NCBI lineage: Eukaryota > Metazoa > Chordata > Mammalia > Artiodactyla > Physeteridae > Physeter > Physeter macrocephalus. The sequence goes on along the minus strand of NC_041226.1, from coordinate 17,232,969 downwards.
CATACTGTGGACCAAGTACTATTCTAACCAATGAGGAAATATCAGTAATCAAAAGAGAAAAACATGTCTGCTTTAATAGAACTCACATTCTGGTGTAGAATTCAAATGAGGGGTTGTGACATTTTCACAATACTAAGTCTTCCAATCCATGACCACAAGGTGGCTTTCTGTTTGTTGTTCTCATTTAATTTTTTTCATCAGTGTTTTACAGTGTTTAGTATATAAATTTTTACCTCCTTCGTTTATTCCCATGGAACAAACATAGAGCCCAGAAATAAACCCACATGTATATGGTCAACTAATTTTCAACAAGAGAACCAAGAATGCACAATGGGGAAAGGATAGTCTCTTCAATAAATGGTGTTGGACAAACCGGATATCCACATGCAACAAAATGAAATTGGACCCATATCTTATACTATACACAAAAATCAACTTAAAATTGTTTAAAGACTTAAATGTGAGACCTGAAACTGTGAAACTCCTACAAGAAAATACGGGAAGAAAGTTCCATGACATTGGTCTTGGCAATTATTTCATGGATATGACACCAAAAGTACAGGCAACAAAAGCAAAAATAAACAAGTGGGACTCCATCAGACTAAACAGCTTTAGCACAGCACAGGAAACAGTCAACAGAGTAAAAAGGCAACCTACAGAATGGGAGAAAATATTTGCAAATCATATTTGGACTTAATATCCAAAATACATAAAGAATTTATACAACTCAATAGCAAAACATAAACAAGCAATCCAATTTAAAAATTATTCCCATCACTAATCCATATTTCTTTGTGCTCTTATCCTGAATTTTGACCAGGCTCTATCCTTTAGCACCCTCAAAATTCTAGAGCTCCCACAAAATGACAGTCACTGGCCTTGATGTCTTAATTAACTTCCAAGTGATAAGCTGAGCAACAGTGATTTCCTTCAGTCCATTGCTTGCTCCCTTGCTGAAAGCAAACAATGAAAGAGTAGTCACAGGGATTGAAGCTCTTTCAGTGCTCCTTGAAAGAGACAAAACATTTAGGAAAATGTTCCCTCTGATCTAAGGGATCTATTTTACTCTCTCTTTGTTCTGACCACTTCTTTGTGGTGTAATCAGACTTCCCCAAGTTATCCCTAGATAGAAATGTGTACCTTTGCGGGGAAAGTCAGGCTTCTGATGCAGCCTTTGATTTACTGAGTTCCCACACCTGGCCAAGCAGCACACATACCATAGATCCAATCTAAGGGCCACCTACACGTTCATTAAAATACAATGGACCCACGTCAGGAATAACGTAATAAGACACACATCAGCATCCTGAAATCACAACCTACACGTTGTGTCTGAAGGCAAGTTGCCTTCTCCATGACTTCTCCAAAGGTTCCCTTCACAAGCTGTGAGATTCAGCCCCTAGAATTGAATTCCCATGCCTTGCATGATGCTGGACTTTCAAAATTCCTTGCACTCTCTGACTCCACAAGGCCAGCCATCTGTCTTGGCTGATAAATTCTGTGTTCACAAGGGATACATTAAGTTCAAGGCATTCCATTTCCAGGGACATATGCTACATTCTTTCTTTTTCTTTTGTATAAATTTTCCTAGATAAATAAAGTTGACATTTAATTCCAGCTCTATTTGGAAGGTCAGGAAACTCTGAGCTCACTTCTTCTCTTCATACCAAAGAAGGTCCTGGGCCCCAGAAGTCAGTGTGGCTTGATGGGAAAAATGGGTCTTGAAGCTCACACATCTGGGGTTGAATCCTTCTCCCAATTACCTGTGTGACTTTGGGCAAATTATTAATCCCTCCTGAGCCTTTGTTTCACCATCTGTAAAATGGGGATGGTGGTAATACTACTTCGCAAATTAGTAACAATGTGCATATAGTATCTCATATCTGATATTAATTCAATAGAGGCGAGTATTATTTATCCTGACAGAATACAGAAATGGTTAAAAACGTGAGCTTTTGTATCAGACAGACCTGGCTTAGTATTCACATCCATACGAAGATTGGGAAAACATGTTTATCTTCCTAAATTTGTTTCTGTGTCTAGAAAGTATTCGTGAAAATGAATGTACTTCTTGCTGAGAGGATTAAGGGTGATTTTTGCAAAGCATTCAGCACTTGGAATGTGCTTAATAAATGGTAACTGTTATTGTCCTTGATGCTCCTATTTTTATAATTGGACACCTTCCCAAATACTGGCTTAGAATGGTCTTTGTTTTAGCAGAATTATCTACCAAGTCAGTTAGAGAGACAACTCCATGCCTTGGAGCCCATGTTTCCATTTTGCCCACCCTGTAGCTGAGTCCTGGGTATAAGGACAAGAAAGGGTTTCCATTCCTTGATTTTTGTGAAAAATGTCTTGGTTACCACACCCAGTTTTCAAGGTGACTAAGAAAGCCATCAGCCATGATGATTTCCTCCTCACAGGCGGGAAAGTGGCCCATGGAAACTTTGAGCCTGAGGTTATGGAGGCTTATAGGGCTGAAAGCCCAGAAAAAAATTCAACGCTATCTGCTTTTAAGAGAACAAGTAAAGATTATTATTGTTAATCAGGCAATGAGGTCTCTGCCACACAGTGCCTGCTACTTTCAAAGTTTCCCTAAAGTTTCACTCATTGAAATCTTCATTTTAAGCCCCAAGTAATGTTCAGATTGTCGTGTAAAACTCTAAATCATCTTCCAAAAGGAGGTTATGCCAAATCCATCTATCTGAGTCCTTGCTACTGAGCGGCTCATCTTCTTGCTCAAAGGCAAACACATCCAATCAACTGGCTTTGATTAACGTGAAATATGGGAGATTCTGAAAGGCATCTTTCACGAAAAAGAGATTGGAAAAGGCTACATTCAATTACATTTCCATGACCACTCATGACAAAAACCAACCCTATATCCAGCTGAAATGAATATAAATAGGAGAAACTGCCCTGAAAGGATTGAAAATTAAATTACTGCATGGAAAGCATGCACCTTGTATTGAAACAGAATTTTATGACTGTGCCATATTTGTCCATATTCATCAATACAATTTTAAATGATATTTGTGATCATGTCTCAAGAACCTTAAATGCTGGCATTTCTACAACTGGTATAAGAAAAAGATAAAAACAAAAACAAAACCACAAACAAGCAGATGGCTCCCTGGCATGGCCATCTATATGGTAATGAGGAAGGAGGGGAATCTCCCAAAAGGTATCCAGGATTCAAGGATTAATGCCCCAGGGTTGAGTGTGAGATTGTGACTGTGATAACTAGCTCACAGTATCCATGCTCATGCATGGTGAATCTATACGCCAGAATAATAATCATATATATATGATAGTCATATATACATATACATAATAATACATATTATGTAATATGCACATATACATGTATTATATAATATACATATACACATAATAATCACATATACATGATGATTATATAATGTATACATATACATATTATTTAATATACATATATACATAATTATATATATATAATCACTATTGTACATAATAGCCATATACATATATGGCTGTCCTGTGCAGTAGTGAGGCCAGGGCAGATTCCTCTTAGCACTGACATTCCTGGCAACCTAATCAATAATCAGTACTTTATTAGACAGTTGTGATTTTGTAGGCAGTGTCTATTTCACTCTCCAAACTTGAACATCTACTAGAATACACTTAAAAGGCCGGTGCTGGACACATTTGTTATTAATTTTTAATTTAATACATAATACATTGAGTTTATCTAGCTACATTATATATATATATATATATATATATATTCATCATCTATATGTATCCATCTCCTAAAATTGTCTTGTTTGAATTATTGTCCTTTGCTTGCTTTAACCGTCAGAAACTGAATGTGGCATCTAGCAACTTCCACATCCAGCATATCCCATCCTTAGCCATCCCCATCCCACACCCATCGGCCACAACAAATCTACAGGTCTTCAGTATTCTTGATTAAGCTTCACAGCAAAAAATAAATCTGATCAAGTCATCCTGTGATGGCAGTTGCTAAAGAGGCTTACAATGAATTGACGGAAGAGTTTTGAGAAAAAAATCATCACGCCATATATGTCTGAAGAATGCACAGGAAACATGTTTGAAAATTGAACGTATTGTAGGCCGTATCGTAAATCACAATAAATTCCTCAGTAAGTTCTGGTGGAATTGGGACCCAGTTTCCTATGGGATAGTCAACTGATTACAGCATCCTTATATTGGATTTTCCTGGTTCACTCTATCAGTGCCACTCTCCTGCTCCCTGGAACCCATCCCAAATAATCCACAGGTGTTTTCTTTTGCACTTATTGTCTCCATCCTGCTCAATTTGGATTCCACACTCAGCAGTTTCTCCTAAGAGCACAGATTTGTCCTGCAAGGGAGCTGTATTTTGTTAGTTTTGAGAGTTCACAGATCCAATCCATGCTAGCACTCACCGACAAAGTGAAGATTGGGAAATGTTCTTCAAGTTTTTCTGTTCTCAGAACAGCCAACTGCACTTTCCTGTGAAAATGTGGGAGCAGTTTTGAGGTTTTCAGCTACCAGAACTCTCAGAAAATCCTTTGATTTCCTTCCATTACCGCCTGTGTAGTTGCTGATCTCAAGCAGGTAAGGTTTCTGTACCTAATTCATGCCAACCCACTTGCATTTGGGGGTTCATGTGAATACTTTCTCACTTGGCTTTTATTGTAGATGTTGTCTGCTCATTTGGCTTTGTTCTCCTACTGGCATTCCATTCCATTCCATTCCATTCCATTCCACAGCCACACAGCGTGGAAAGGATATACTTAATAAATGATCTCCAAAATTGGTGACTGAAAAAAAATTGGTGATTTCTCATCACTCTACAAGACATACTCAAATAAGTTGTAGATGAATTGAGATGAATGTTAAAATGTAAACATAATGAGAAGAAATAATAGGTAGTGATGTATCATATTTGTTAAGAGGAAATTGGTTTTCTAAGATTAAAACTCTAGGGCTTCCCTGGTGGCGCAGTGGTTGAGAGTCCGCCTGCCGATGCAGGGGTCGCGGGTTCGTGCCCCGGTCCGGGAGGATCCCACATGTCGCGGAGCGGCTGGGCCCGTGAGCCGTGGCCGCTGAGCCTGCGCGTCCGGAGCCTGTGCTCCGCAACGGGAGAGGCCACGAC
>NC_041226.1:17209238-17227786 GCF_002837175.3 Physeter macrocephalus | reverse complement strand
GGCCACAACAGAGAGAGGCCCGCGTACCGCAAAAAAAAAAAAAAAAAAAAAAAAAAAAAAAAAAAAAAAGATTAAAACTCTAGAATACAAAGAAAAAACATTATAGACTCATCTATATAAATTTTCAAAACCTGATATAAAGGAATGACAAACAAATTAAACAATAAATAACAGGCAAGAAAAATACTGACAGTTAATATGGCAGGTAAATGATTAATAATTTTACTATATGAATACTATGGAATAAATCAATATGGATGATACTACAACCTGTATGGAAAAATGAGCATAAAGCATGAACATGTAATTTGCTGTAAAAGAAATACAAAGACTAATAAACACATGAATAATTGTTAAGCTCTCTAGTAAGCAAAAAATTGCAAATTAAAACAACAGTATAGTATCCTTTTCCCCAAAATTGCCAGTATTTAAAAACCAGATAATGTCTTTTCCTAGAAATGATGCTGAAGAACTGGCATTTGCAAGGACTGCTATTGAGAATTAAATTGGCACACTATTTCTGGAAGGCAATTTGTATTAAAAAGGGGGGTGGTAATCATTTTGCAATATGTAAGTGTATCAAATCAACATATTGCACACCTTAAACTTACACAACATTATATGTCTATTATATTTCAATAACCTGTGGGTGGGGGAAAAAAAACACAGTACTACCCAGTAGTGTTGCCAAAAGGATTAAATGTGTGTCTGATCAAGGCTTTGGGTCCAACTACCAATTTACAGGACGTACAAAAGACAGAGGAGCATGTTGACTTGAGTCGGTATCCAGTCTTTTCTACTTCTGGCATTCCCTTCCCTCCCTCCTTCCAGCACACAGATTAAACATGAGTCTGATCATGTTTACATACAATCCATAAAACTATAGGAGCCATAAAACTTCAGGAACCTTGTGTTTGGGGCTCCCTCAACAGTGAGACCACCCCCAAGTCTGCATTGATGCGCTTGAACCTGCCAGGCATGCATTCCATGGGGAAAAGTGAAATGGGATGGGGAAACGGGGAGTTAATGCTTTCTCTGGGTTTGGCCTCTTGCTTATACTGTCACAGCAAGTGATGAAAGGCTTCACTGTTACTTTCACTTTGGCTTGTTGCTTTAGTCACTCTAACACCTGACAGTTCAGCTCTCTACAGCTCAGCTGATCTCCTGACAAAACATACAATCATGATAATCATGCTTTAAAGATATTTGGGGTTAATTTTAGATCCAAGATCCCACATCATTATGAACTATTTCTGCACTTAATAATAAATGCTTTCATGCTTGTTAAATCTCCTAAGACCACCCACTGCAGCCAGATAACTTTATATTCTACTACAGGTCATCGTAGCCTTGATAGCTTGTCTGAAGTCCACTAGCAAGAGATATAAATCTTCCTATACAAACATACGTGTTAATTTGAGACTCCTCTGTTGTTTATATGTCTTGTCCGTTAAACTTCCCTGTATCCCGTCCAAATACTTCTCTTCCTGTCCTCGACAGCACCCCCATGAGTCTCATCTTACCTACCATTCAAGCTAGACCTGTAATAGAGTGAAAATACATTATCAGTCTGTCTATCGCCCCTCCCTTCAGGGAAAACATCCTTCTTATATTCAAGGTTGTCAAGATGGGAACAATACCGACCACACTTTAGTCCCAGGGATGGGCATGTGACCCAAGTGCGGCCAGTGGAGGGCTCCAGCCCTATGGTCACAATGTTGGTTTCAGAGACGGTTATGTAGGCCAGGCTGAATCACGATCTTCCCCAAGGAGTTTTTTGCCATGCGTATGGGAAAAGATTCTTTTTCTTCTTCTGGGATCTTGAGTTCTAAAGTCTATAAGTTCAAGCTGCTCTGAGACACCTACCTTGACTAGAAAAAAATTTCTGCTATAGGAATGAATAAGGCCAACACTCAAAAGAAACAGAAGAAGAAAATAAAGAGATTGAAAAATTGACTCTTTGGTTCCAATTATACCCAAAGTGTACCTCAATTTTATAGTTTCATGAATCCATAAGTTCATTTTCCTTTGTTTTAAATCAGTGTGATTGAGTTCGTCACTCGCAAACACAAAAATTCTGATTAATACATACAGTACATCACAGTTGTGTGTTTATTTAACATAATGCTTTCCTGGATAATTGTGTTAATGAGACTAGATCCGAAATTAAAACCGTAAAGTGAAGATAATAGCATTCAATTAATTCTGTCACATACTCATTTATTCAATTGTCATTATGGAGGGTGAGATTTGAGAGGGAGGATAAGAAATCATTTATAGCATAAAGCTCTGATATCTGGATTGCAAAATTCTAATTTCTATAAGATGAATATAATATGGCTATTTCTGCTGGAGAAATGAGTGGTTTCTGCCTAATTTTGAAATTTTGCCTTATTGTGTGCTCTGAATCAGTACTTCTATGAATGGAAAATATTAATTCTCATCAGAACCCATTTGAATTCTGACAATAGTTGTGATTTGTATTTGCATCTAATTACATTTTACTAAAAGGGACAAAACTGGATGTAGCAGAGATGGAATCCTATTGAGTCTTGAAAGATACAGGAGTCTACAAAAATTACAGTAAGAGTCTGGTGAAGTTGGAAGAGAGTAGGTGCTTAAAGAGCCTCATGTTTTCGCCACCTGAATGTAATGTAAGATGTAACACATGCTGGATGTCAGCATTTCTTAGCCCTGGCTTCTCAGTGAACACACACACACACACACACACACACACTCTTGTTGCATGCCTTTAAACACAACATTCACACACATGCATACTTATACACACATGCACTCAGATTCTCTTTCTCTTTCTTTCTAGCTCCTTGAATACCTAGAAGTTACTGGCCACATTTGTTATCCAACCAATTAAAAGAATGATTAAAGAAGCTACAAAGTGTTAACATGTCTGTAGATTTACTCATTTCATCTACCCTTTGTGATCCACTCCAGGCTTTCAACATCTTTAAAACAAACACTGCACAATTTATTAAAAACATACCACATCCACCCCAAATTTCTGATGGCTGCTTTAGATCTTTTATACAAATATCCATGATATTGCTTTCCACATGTTGTTGGGAAAAAAGTTTTATTTGAAGAAGCTTCAGGATGGTCCTGATTCCTCTGTTTTTGCATTCATTCATTTCCAGCAAGTTTTTCAATAGATTTGTTTCCAAAATCCCGCTGCGTATCAGTATTCCCTGGGGAGCTTTCTTGGGAATCCGGGTGTGGAAACCTCTGCTCTACAGCCCGTCACTCACAGTGTGGTCTGAGGACAAGCAGCACTGGCATCACCTGGGAGCATTTGAGAGATGAGGACGCTATGGCTCCATTGCAGACATAGTGAATCAAACGCTGCAACAAAGATCCCCACGTGAGACTATGCACACTAGTGTCCAAGAAGCAACCGCAGAACATGGTCAACAGAACTGGATCCTCTTTTCTCCATTGCTATTATCCAAAATTCTGACTTCTACTTCATGAAGACCTTTATAGTGCACTTTAATTTGATTTATTCTTCATCTGTACTTTGTTCCAATACAATTTAAATCTTATCTCTGACTGCAGGTAAGAATAAGGCTTCAACTTGTAAAGGCCTCTTTGATGTCTCATTTTATTTTATTTTCAGAAGCGTATTCCCCACAGGCCTGCACCACTAAAGTGTCCTGAGTTTTTCCTCCTGTATTTCTTGACCTTTGCTTCCCATGTAGGTTTTACTTCCAAGGCTATTTCATCTCAGCTGTGACCTTGCCATTCATCTCCTGCTACCTAAATTTTCAAAATCTTTCCTTTGACAGTCTTCCCAGGCTTTTATCTGGGCCAGCTTTAATTCTGGGCTAACGTGAAGACCCATTTTCTGTAGGCTCTCAGGTTAGATGCAATGACCTATTCCAACTTCAGATTGCATTCCTAGGAAATTGTCTGCCAATATCCACTTTCTGGCTGTTCCTACTTGACTTCAAAATGTCTAGATCAAGGTGATTCATCAATCACCTTGACATTTTATCTTCCCAGTGCTGGATGCATCGTGTCACTCAAACCATCTTCTTGAGGATTCTCAATTTTCCACTTTCCATCTGAATATTCTGATAGATACAGGAAATTGAAAACACACAAAAACAGTGATTGGCTTGTTATAATGATAGCAGAAGGCAGCAAGCAATCATCATCAGAGTGTGAAGTTTCTCATGAATGGATTCTGCCTCAGTGCCTTCACTTCCAAAGACCTGCACTGCCACTACCTTTCAGCCACCTCTCCCATGGTCAGACCCTGGACTAGGCCGTTACCAGGAATTGTCCATATTTGACACCCCGAATGCCAATTTCCCACTGTCTGGGCAAAAGTCTTTTGTCTGTCGGACTTGTATTCCCTCATCCATGCCTGTTGACCCTGAAAGCAACCAAAATATCAACTCAGCCTTTTGGCACTTTCCACAGGAAATCAGATTGTTTAAGCATATGTCCTCACATCTGAGGTCATTAGTGAAGATGTTATGGAAACACACAAAAAAGGTTGCGTATGGTAAAATATTACTGTTCTCCAAAGTCCAGACCTCCCCAAAGAGGGGTCTACCCTCCTCACTCCTAGCGCCTAACCCACAGACGCCTCTCCCTAATCCCCCTCCTCTCCTACTCAAGACTTCACTCAAGTTCTCCCATCTCTTGTGCAAGGGAAGTCCATTCTGCTTCCAGCTCCTACTGCCCCCAAAGCCAGAGTATCCATGGAAACCAATGTCGAGTATGCTGCAGAATTTCAGGAATCAAGACAGGAAGACATATTGGTAAGGGGTGAGGCCGAACAGCCAAGAATATGAAATGATGAAGGAGTTCTGAGGGAAAGGGTTTGAGAAAGAATCCATTAGAAATCAAGGTGTGTTTGCACCCTCTGTACCGCATGCTGACCTAGGTTTTGCATCACTGGTCCTCAGTGTCTGAAAACTCTATGTAATCACTATAACTGAAGTATTACTGTGGGTAGGTATCCATCCATTAGGACTTCACAGCATAGAGGTTAGATGCAAGGGCTCTGGAATTCAACTGCTTCCTTACTAGCTCTGAACAAGTTACTTACCTGCTCCGTGCCTCATCTCTAAAATGGGGGTAATAAAAGTACTGCCCCCAAGGGTTGTAGTGAGGGGTATATGATATCACCTATGCAGAGGGCTTAGCACACAGCCTGGCTCTAAGTAAGCACTAAATGCATTTCAGTTATAGTAAGGATCAGCATTGGTCATAAACCCTTTTTCTGAAGGGCTTACATTAAAAACAGCATTTTTAAAATTTATTTATTTATTTATTTATTTTTATTGAAGTATAGTTGATTTACAAAGTTGTGTTCACTTCTGCTGTAAAGCAAAGTGATTCAGGTATACATTCTTTTTCATATTCTTTTCTATTATGGTTTATCACAGGATATTAAATACAGTTGCCTGTGCTACACAGTAGAACCTTGTTTATCCATCCTATTTATAATAGTGTGCCTCTGCTAATCCCAAACTCCCAATCCATCCCTCCCCCACCCCTTCCTCCCCCTTGTCAACCACAAGTGTCTTCTCTACATCTGTGAGTCAGAAACAGCATTTTGTTTTGATAATTTTCATATTTGTCTTTTATTTTGACCTAGCTTCCATGTGGGCCAAAAGATAAAAGAAATAAAGATATAGAGTGAGGTGGAGATAGCCTGGATCATTGAATTTTAAACAAAAGTGATGAAAAGGAATATAATTCCTCTGCCCTAATGAATTATTGCAGAAATAGACTCCAAAATTAAATCAATATTGTCCAGGGAAATGAAAGGTCATCCACTTTACTCTCCTGTCATCACTCAGGCCCACATCCAACTTATCCCTGGGAAGCAAAAATAAGTTTTATTTTCAAAGGACCTCTTTGCATTCTTCCTGAGTAACCAACTCCTTTTCTTCCGACTGTGAGTCAGGAAAATGCAGGCCCTTTTATTCTGGAAATCGATGAATGTATAGAACAAAAACTGACTGGTGAGTGAGCATAGGATTGACAAAGGTTCCTGTTCTTATTTACAGTCTGTTTCCTAATTGCCACACATGATTTGCAATGAATAGGAAATATTTGCCCAAAATGCTATACTTTCACTCGTATATTCTTGGCAAAAGTTTGCTTTGTTTCCTCAGTTTATGAAACCCTTGTCACTAGTATAGTCTTGTTCATCTAAATTGGTAAAAATGATGTTAATAAATATTAAACTATGACTGCCATTTCAAAATCAGACAGTCAGCAATCACCCTTGGGTTGTAAGAGGATTGCTCTGGTCCTGATGTAGAGGAAACATGAGAAAGGCTAGAATCAGGAAGACCCTCTCTGAGGCTGGGGGGTAACCCAGCTTAGAAATGTTGAGTCCAGAATAGGCAGTGCAGTGGGGAGAGGGAGAGGGGGAAGGCTGGGACAATAGTAAGGAAGTAGGGCAACAGGACATGGTGACAAATTCTTCCTGTCTAAATTATTTCATTTACTTTTTTATTTTTATTTTTTAAAATTTATATGTTTATTTTTGGCTGCATTGGGACTTCCTTGCTGCACACGGGCTTTCTCTAGTTGTGGCGAGCACGGGCCACTCCTCGTTGCGGGGTGCAGGCTTCTCATTGCGGTGGCTTCTCTTGTTGCGGAGCACAGGCTCTAGGCGCGCGGGTCTCAGCAGTTGTGGCTCGCGGGCTCAGTAGTTGTGGCCCTCAGGCCTAGTTGCTCCGCGGCATGTTGGATCTTCCCGGACCAGGGCTCGAACCCGTGTCCCCTGCATTGGCAGGCGGATTCTTAACCACTGTGCCACTAGGGAAACCTTATTTCATTTATTATATTAATATATAATATATTAATGTGTAATGCATAAATTAAATGCCAATATTGAAGGGTTGACGGCTTCAGCAAGAGGAAGATAAGGACACCCATGGCAGCTGCAGCATTTGTAGAGAAATGATAATGAAAATTGGTATATAGCATTGGGTCTCCCAGGTGTCTTTAAGCTGGCCAAGTGTTTATTTGTTATTTTTAAAATACAACTACATTTTAGGTAGAATTTTTTTAATGACCTAAAGAAAGGCTACATGTGTTTTGACCAGAACAAAGAGGTGCAGGACTTTTATATAAAAGGGATCATCCAAAATTAGTGTAGTTCAAAATATTCATCTAACTTTGAGGGTTCCAGTAACAGGTGAAAATTTAACAGTTTTTGAAAATGTATTTTGAAATTGGTATTGGCATAGTTACTCTCCTTGAGGTGGGATTTTAAAACTTTTCCCACACTGGCATTCTATCTGGCTTGGGACCAACCTCAGAACAAAGCAGAACCACCTCTTACGGGCACACAGTTGCTCTACTGTAGTTGCCCTCGACAGCTTGCTTGAAGGAACTCACTTTAAAAGGAGAAATTGTATAGTTTTAAAGGCATATTAATTTGTATAAAATAACCTGCTCTGCTAAAAACCACAGTGTTTTGATTTGGTACTTAGATGATATTTTTGGCGTGAAAATTATATTGTATCCACAAGGACTGTATTAATTTGCCAAAATTTTGTAAACTAGTAAAGTTATTACCTTCCTTCAATTTGTACTTCCAAAAGTCTTTATGATTTAGTCTGCTGTACTGTGGGCTGATTATGTTCACTGCAGACATAGTCGTTACCTGGAAAAAAAAGTTTCGCATAGAAAGTAACAGGAAAAGTCTACAGTAAGAGAGTCTCACATACATTAAATCAGAGTCCAAAAAAAAGTAGAGAGAGTGAGGAAGAGGCAATACGTGATGAGATGGTGACTATTTTCTAGAACTACAGAAGGATACCAATCACGTACTCAGGGAGTTCTGTGAATCCCAAGCAGGAAAATAAAAAGGATGCCACACCTACATAGACCATGGTGAAAATTCAGAAAACCAAAGACAAGGAGGATGTCTTGAAAGCAATTAAAGAAAAAAATGCATATTATCTGTGAAGAACTGACCAACAAGAATACTTTTCAAGAGCAATAAAAGAAGTCAGAATGTAATGAAATTACTGGTTTGATGAGTTTTTAAAAATCTAGAAGTCTATGTCTAGCTAAAATATCCATAAAGAAGGCAGTTCAATGAAGTTATGTTCAAACAAACAAAAATTGAGTTTTCTACTAACAGACCTACACTAAAGGAAATTCTGAAGGATGTATTTCAGGAAGAAAGGAAATAATCCCAAACAGAAGGTTTGAGATGCAAGAAAGAATGAAAACTAAAGGTAGTAGCAAGTATGAGCTTAACTTGAAATAAATATTAATTATGCACATTAATAGTGATTATGATTTCTTATGGTTTAAAAAATATATATAGAATTAAGATATACAAAAACACATGACAGCGTATAAGTCAGAAGAAGTGTGAATGGATTTAAAGTATTCTAATGCCCTTATATCAGCACACAACCCAATAGAAAAAGAGAAAATGACTTGACCAGGCAAGTCACAACATAGGAAATGCGAGTATTAAATAAATACATGTAAAGGTGATCAATCTCGTTAGTACTCAGGTAAATGCAAATTTAAACCACCCTGATATATCACTACATAAGCACCAGAAGAGCTAAAATATAAAAAAGTGATAATAACAGGTATTGACAAAGATGTGAAACAATGGAATATTTCAAACATTGTTCATGAGAATGAAATTGGACAGCAACTTTCAAAAACAGTTTAGGAATATCTACTAAATTTGAAAAAACTCATACTACATGATCCAGAAAGGTGTATACCCTGATATATACAGATTAGATAGATAGATAGATCGATAGATAGGTGAAAGATAGATAGATAGATCGATAGATAGGTGAAAGATAGATAAATAGATCCAAGTGTTATATATCCAACAGTAATATGGACCAATAGTTATGTAAAAGAATGTTCACAGCAGCATTGCTTGAAGTAGTTGGAAAATGGAGACAACCCCCAAATCCTCAATATGCAATGGTTTCAATGAACTGTGATCTATTCATGCAATTTAAACTTGTACAGAAATAATGTTGAGCAAAAGAAGCTGGACACAAAACAATACACACTATATGAGTTCATCTTTTAAAAATGCAAAGGGCTTCCCTGGTGGCGCAGTGATTGAGAATCTGCCTGCTAATGCAGGGGACACGGGTTCGAGCCCTGGTCCGGGAAGATCCCACATGCCGCGGAGCAACTAGGCCCGTGGACCACAACTACTGAGCCTGCGTGTCTGGAGTCTGTGCTCCGCCACAAGAGAGGCCGCGACGGTGAGAGGCCCGCGCACCACGATGAAGAGGGGCCCCCGCTCGCCGCAACTAGAGAAAGCCCTCGCACAGAGACGAAGACCCAACACGGCAAAAATAAATAAATTAATTAATAAACTCCTACCCCCAACATCTTCTAAAAAAAAAAAATCGGAAAAAAAAACATTTAAAAATGCAAAAAGCAGGGAAAACAAAATATCATGCTTAGGTGGGAAAACTAAAGCAAAACAAGGAAATGATTCTCATAAACGTCAAGAGGGTGGTTACTCTTAGGGGACATTTTCAAGGGAGTTGATGCTTCAGCTTTGACGTGACGAGTGCTTACACTTACACAACGAGCGGCTAAATCTCTGTACACTTTTCTGAATGTACATTATATTTCACTGTACAAATGGATTGTTAATAGTCTTTTTATGAAGTGTTAAATTGTGTAAGTTACTTAACCTCTCTGAACTTTAGTTTTCGCATCATATTTAGAAATATATAATAATATCTGTGGTATTATAAGAGCTAAAGATTCTGACTACCATAATACCTCTGAATGTCTTAATACCTCCATACAGATATAGAAGTTTCTATCAATTTCCCCTCAACACCATCCTTTTACTCCTTGCCTTGGTCCTAGACGTTATTCACTTGGCCAGGGGCTAAAAGGAGAGGGTGGAGAGCTTTGAAACAGCCAGGGGACCCATAGAAGGGTGCCTTGTGCTCATTTCTGCTGCCATTGGAAGTCTCACCCCAAATAGGCAGGAATAAAGGTTTACTGTACCAAGTTCCCCTAGGGCAATAATAATAAATGGGCCAACCCAAGGGAGTCATATGAATGAATTTGAGCTACATGATGAATTAAAGCCTTTGGCGGTAGAAAATAACCATCATGTTTAATATGGTTTATATAGGAAAATACTTCCCAGGTTCCAAATGTACAGGACTAACTTATACATTCCTCTACACACTCATTTTTTAAAATTAATATAATTCATGATCATGTATCTGTTAACTAAAAGCCAAGTAAAGCATACCCATTAAAAACAGCCAGAAAAATAATAATGATTTTAAGAGAGGATAGTAGATGTTATCAGGGAACTGGGATAAATTGGCTACCATGGTTGAGGACCAGATCTATGGCCAAGACTCCTGGCAGCTCAGTGTGGTGAAAGGAACATCTGCCTTTTCCCCACAGGCAGTGACCAGAGGGACGGGGTTGACGGGAGGGCGCTGGATGCCAAGGAGCCCAGGGCATCTGCAGGGTTCCTAACATCTCTGGGCCTGTTTTCTTCTCTATAAAAGTGGTGGGATTGACTAGATTACATTAATGTCATTTTTAATTCTAGAATGTTGTGAATCATCCTTGATTCACTGATCAATATTTTTAAATACCCAGTTTATTCAGAGAAACAATTTATTTTTCCTGGTATTGATTTGTAGGGGGAATTTGTCACAGAGTTCTTTACTTAAGGCACACTGAGTAACTCAACTGATAATGTGCTTACTATCATTTTGCGAAGGATACAGAAATGCACATTTAGAAAGCTTTTCTTCCCTCTGTGAAACTTAAGGATAAAAAATTGAGCTAAACTCAGTATTGCCTAAAGTTTGTTTCATTAGTCCTGCAAAATACAACTTAAAAAAAATTTTTAAAGCTTTTTGGCATCAAATAAGAAGGAAAATTCATAAGGCATTTTAGCTTATTAAGGCTCTGTAAAGATAGTAAGATAGTAAAAACTTTTTTAAACCTAAAAAAGTCTCAAAACTTTTTCTCAAAACTTTTCACTTGCATTAAACCAATTAATACCTCATATGCAATGAACTGAATGTGTCCCCCCAAAATTCATACACTGAAAGCCTAACCCCAATGTGATAGTATTAGAAAGCGACATCTTTGGGAGATGATTAGGTCATGAGAATGCAGCCCTCATGATGGGATTATTCAGAGAGCTCTCTCTCTCTCTTGCCTCCATATGAGGACACAATGAGAAGGCAGTAGTCTGTAACCTGCAAGATGCTCTCACCAGAACCTGACCATGCTGGCGCCCTGATCTCAGACTTCCAGCTGCCAGAGCTCTGAGATACAAACATCTGTTGTTTACAAGGCACCCAGTCTATGGTATTTTGTTATAGCAACCTGAATGGACCAAGCCATAGTATAATTAGTGTTCTGAAAAATTTGCTATAGAAAATCTTAATGCTCCATTTCTCTTTTCTCCCTTCCAAACAAAAATGTTCAAGAGATGTAGCCATAAATGTTGCCTCCTCTTCACCTCCCACTCCAGTGGGGCTTTCGGTCCCTCCACTCCAATAAAGGACTCTTTTCAACATCAACAATAACCCTCGCTCTCTCAACCCCACGGACTCGTGTCTGGCCCCATCTTCCTTCACCCATCAGCGGAATTCAGCAGACAGCTGCTCCTGTATTCTGGAAGCAAGCTCTTCTATGGTTTGTCTCTTGTGCTTTCCAGGTTTCCTCTTCTGTCCCTGCCGTCCTTCCCAATCTCCTCTTCTGACTGTTTCACCCACCAGACTTCCAAATGGGAGCTTCCTCTGTGCACTATCTCTTCTCCTGTCTGACTCAGCTATACTCTGTCTGCGTCTTCTTTTCCTCCCCACAGTGTGAAATGCCATCTCTGTGCTGATGGCTCCACAAATGTTATCTCCACTCAGCCCCCCTGTCATGTCTTACTCACTTTCACACTATTGCCCTAGAACACACTTTACTCTTCCCTACCTTGGGAACTTTAGATCTGCTGTCTCCTGTTTCTAAGACGCTCTTCAAGTCTTTTCCTGGTCCTTCATTTATCATCTTAAAACTCACTTCTTTAGAAAGCCTGTCCCTCTCCACTCTATCAACATAAGCACGCTGCCAGTCATTCTCAGTCACATATCCTAGTTAATGTCTTTTTAGCACTTTTTAGCACTTGCTTTATTTATTTGTTTCTTTGTTGTTCGTCTCCTCCATTATAACCCCAGCACTGAGAGTACAGGATGGTATCTGTTCTCCCAAGGACCTAGCACAGTGCAGGAACAGAGCAGGTGCTGATAAATTTTTGTTGAATGAATGGTTGTATGAATAGGATTCTTCTGGTTTCTTAAGCTAATAGAGCCCCCTCACACTCTTTTCTGGTGACAGAGTCTAGGACACGTGGAGTCTAGAACACCTAGAGAAAATGGATCTTAACAGAGTTCTTGGATGTCTCTCTGAGGATCAAAGCTTCAAGGGAGGTTTGGGGAAGAGCAGGATAGGAGTCATTCCTAGTCTACTTCTCTGAAGAGTGTCCTAAAAGACAATTCTGATATGTTATCATTTCCAAAGATGGCCACAAAAATACTTCCCAACCCACATACTTTTCTTAAGATGTGATGTGGACATTCCTCCTATTGAGAGGTAGGCTCTGTATTCTATCCGCCTTGAATCTGGGTAAGCTTATAGCTTTAGCAGAAATGACATTGTGTCTTACAAGTTCCCCTGAACAAAGAAACAAATAAGAAATAAGGCTACAGCATAAAAGGGAATACAGCTTTTACCTGGTTCTCCTGGGATGCTTGCTCTTGGAACCTAGCTACCATTCTGTGAGAATGCCCAAGTAGCCACATGGAGAGGCCATATGGAGGTGTTCTGACCAATAGCCTCAGCTGCAGTAACAGATGAAAACCGGTATCGACCAACAGACGTGTGAGTGAGGAAGCCTTCTAGGTGATCCCAGTCCTCCAGTTACCAAGTAAACCCAGCCTTTGAGTCTTCCTAGTTGAGTCTCCTATCACGTAACAGAGATAAGCCATCCCCAGATCGCCCCTCTCCAAATTCCTGGCCCACAAAATCAGTGAGCATAATACATTTTTAGAAAATTTTTATTGGAGTATAGTTGATTTACAATGTTGTGTTAGTTTCTGCTGTACAGCAAAGTGAAGCAGTTATACATATACATGTATCCACTCTTTTTTAGATTCTTTTCCCACATAGGTCAGTACAGAGTATTGAGTAGAGTTCCCTGTGCTATACAGTAGGTCCTTACTAGTTATCTATTTTATATATACTGGTGTGTATATGTCAATCCCAATCTCCCAATTTATCCCTCCCTCTCACCCTTTACCCACCCTGGTAAGCATAACTTATTTACAAAACAGAAATAGAGTCAAATAGAGTCACAGATGTAAAATGGTTTTTGAAGCCATTACACTTTAGGGTTTTGTTAGCCGCCGTAGTAACCAGAACACCAATATTATTTGCTGTTAGTTATAAAATGATTCCTATTGTCGCAAAATCAGTTGGACAGGTGGTGGTATTGACACAACTGTGAACATTTTCAGACAAGAATTCTACCTGGAGAGATGAACAGTTCTCCCACTTATGTATAAAATTAACGTGTCGCAGGGAGCTAGGGTCGGTTCACGCTGGCTTATGCTGTACACATTCCCAACGTGTACATCTTTTCCTAACCAGCCATGGTGGAAATAATTACACCATGGAAATTGGCAAGCACTATAAATCAGGGCTTTTTTCCCTCCCTCCATAGAACTGGCTTACCAGTCCACCTCTAGGAATGTGTGGCTTCACTTCTTGGTAATAATCTTTCTGCCCTATTAGAAAAAAAGAAAAGAAGTTTGACTTTATCGGCAGTTTTTCCTCCAAGGCTCCTTTAAGGCCACCTGTGATGTTCCAAGAGCCGCAGGATGGCTCCCTTACTCTAATATCCTCTTCTAGCGTTTCCGTGTTGCACCGTCCTATCCCTGCAGTGACCCTGACACCAGTTATAGGCAGAGGTGGAGCAAAGCCCAGATGTTCTGGGAGGGGCTGAGTGCCCCCAAGGTTCCCTAGGAGAGAGGGGTTTTCCTGACTCCACTTAATTTGTGTCCACAGAAAGCTCTCCTGCTGGCCAATAAAAGCATGTCCAGCAGGTCCAGCTCCGCCACATTTTCAGATGGGAAGGCACCTTCCATTCTCTTCTCTGCAGTGGCTGAGGACCACGCATGTGACCCAGACACACACAAAAGGATGAAGCAGGCCCATGAATTAAGCCTCTAATAAAGACTTGTGGAATTGCATTATTAAGTCAATTCTCCCAGCGCATAAGTGGTACTTTCTGATGCCACTGGAATAAATTACATCTCCAGTGTATTTGCATAGCTATTAAGTATCTTCATTATTAGGATAGGAAATTGGGCAGCAAGGGATGAAGTATCAAGCCCTATGCTGGATGAACACAGTGGGAAATCCTAGAAGTAAAACCAAGTTTTGCATTCATTCAAACTAGAGTTTGAGGAAGAAAGATTTTAAACTTTTGGGTCATACAGCCTCATATCTTCATGTCAGCAATTCTGCTTCTAACAACTTACCCTACAGATATATCTTCACACAGACAAATTAACAAATAGGTATTATAAGGATGTTCACCCAGGTATTGTTTGGGTTAATCAGTAAGTTACTAGTTTAAATTGTGGCCACCCGTGCAGTGAAATATTAAAAGAAAGGCATTTTTAAAAGGAGGCAGGCCTGTATATATTCACATAGGAACATCTTTAAAATACTTTAAGGGAAAAATTAAGGCTGGAAGTCCCTGGTGATCCAATGGTTAGGACTCCTGCTTTCACTGCCAAGGGCCCAAGTTCATTCCCTGGTTGGAGAACTAAGATCCCACAAGCCACGCAGTGTGGCCAAAAAAAAAAAAAAAAAAAAAAATCAAGGCAATGCAGTCTGTAATGTTGCAAATTGGTCAAAAATAATATATTCATATATGTGAGTATTTGCATGGAAAATGTCTGAAAGGAAGCAGGAAAAACTGTTGGAGGGAGTTAGGTTGAAAGGACAAGAAATTTGGAGTGGAAAAGAGCCTCATGTTTCATTGTAAATGGTTTTGTTATATGTTAAATTTTTAACCATATGCATATCTTTTTTCCTGATGGAATCATTTATTCGATTAGAACATTTTTAAAATTTTTAAATTTAAAAATTGAGGTAAGATACGTTTATAACATTACATAAGTGTCATGTGTATGAAATCACATCACTAACACAACAACTTAATACAACTTAATAAAAGCACTTAATTTGTGTTAAGATGATTGAAATCCTTTCAGACAATTTTATTCCTCCTCAGCTTTATTGTTCCTGAGAAGATCTTCCAGTTATCCTTTGCTAGTCAACCATGCCGTTGTAAATTCACTCCGACCCCAAGCAGCTCTAAAAAATATGTCTGTTTTGTTTATCACTTTACCTTCAGCACTAGAGCAGTACCTGGTGCACAGTGGAGGCAAATAAACAATTAAAATATATAGTATGTACGATGGTGGCTGGTGCTGTGAAAAAAATTCAGCAGAGAGGGAGAGGGCTGAAGTGCAACTTTTTAAAAAGGTGGTTAGGGCAAGTTTTATTGATAAGTCGATATTTGAGTAAAGACTTAAAGGATTTAGCAAAGCAAGGGATGAGGCAATTGGGAATAAGAGATTTCTAGGCAGAAGAGTAGCAAATGCAAAGGCCCTGAGGTAGGAGTGTGTCAATCAAATAATATGCTGAATTCTTTTAAACTTTACACTTTAAATATACATAGAACATTCCTTAACTTAACACAGGAACATGAACACAATAGATTTGATTTATGCCATCATTTCTTTAATTCCTAGGGTTAAAGATGGTAACCAAGTAAACAATTTTATTATTTCAAGCAAATGGAGGTGACTGTTCGAAGGGACCTGGAGCTGAGGTTACTACCCAAGAGAATTGAGGTGACCCTTCCAAGAAAGCGTGGGTGATCCCTTTGACAATCCAAGTTGCTTTTTAACAAGTCATAGATATGCAGGGCAGTTTTGCAAATAACGCTGAGCCATAAGATTTGAGCCCCCTTTTCTGGACATTATCTCAATAAGGACACCCAGCCCACACCTGTCTAATGGAGTCATCTCTTAGCTCACACACCTGGGTTCAGGTTCACATTGCCTAATTCTCCAGTCTGATTTGGGTGAGTCGGATGAGATCCGACTTGACCTCCACATGATATGTCGACTTGACCGACACTCTTGATGACTAAGCCCATTCCCAAAACTCTCACCTCTGACTTCCATAACGGAGTCTCCCACTAATCTAGGCTCTTTCCTAGTCTCCTCCTGCCTGGGGCCCGCCCTTAATCAGTAATGTTCCGAGGGCTGCTTTGTGTTTGCCTTTTTTTTTTTTTTTTTTACAAGGGAGCAAAAACATTTGTAGAAAATAATTCTCATATATAAATAAAAACAGCTATTGAAACAGGCTCACAGACATAGAGAACAGACTTATGGTTGCTAAGGGCAGGGGATGGGGGCAGTGAAGGATTGGAGTTTGGGATTAGCAGATGCAAACTAGTATATATAGGGTGGATAAACAACGAGGCCCTACTGTATAGCTCAGGGAACTATATTCAATATCCTGTGATAAACCGTAATGGAAAAGACTATGAAAAAGAATAGGTTAGTTCTGGGGGTCCTAGCAAATCAGAGTTCCCCACCCTCTACATCCGCTAGAATGCTATGGTCACACCCAAGTGTGGTTGCCATTTTGTGAGCTCTGACTGGACCTTCTAGTTTACCTTTATAACATCTCCATTTGGTTCTTAGTTACAGCAGCAACTACCATAGTTACATCTCCTACTGTGCCTTCTCTCTGCATCTGCCCAGCAGATCCTAACTGAATGTCCCACAGGCATGTCTTTCTTTCTAATTTATTTATTTATTTATTTATTTATTTTTGGCTGCGTTGGGTCTTCGCTGCTGCATGCAGCCTTTCTCTAGTTGCAGTGAGCGGGGGCTACTCTTCATGGCGGTGCACGGGCTTCTCATTGCAGTGGCTTCTCTTGTTTCAGAGCACAGGCTTTAGGGCACGTGAGCTTCAGTAGTTGTGGCACGCGGGCTCAGTAGTTGTGGCTCGCGGGCTCTAGAGTGCAGTCTCAGTAGTTGTGGCACACGGGCTTAGTTGCTCCGCGGCATGTGGGATCTTCCCGGACCAGGGCTCGAACCCTGCATTGGCAGGTGGATTCTTAACCACTGTGCCACCAGGGAAGCCCCCCACAGGCATTTCAAGCTCAACACTTGTAAGACATAATTTAGAGTCTCTCCCTGCAAGCCCATTCTTCCTGATGCTCCCACAGGTGGTAGGGGACCCTAGGAGAGATTTAAGCAGAGTAGTTACATGATCTGGTTTGCATTTCTTGTTTGCATTCCCTACCTGGTGTAGAGAACAGATTGTTAGAGGACAGGAGTGGGTACAGGGGGCTCAGTTAGGAGGATATCACAGTCATCTAGGTCAGCAATGATGTTGGCCTGGACTGAGGGATGACAGTGAAGAGGGAGGGAAGGAACACTTACGAGATATGTATGAGGTGTACTTGTGATGACTGGATGTGAAAGGTGGGACAGGAGGATAGCAAAGATGACCCTGGGTTGTGGTGCATGATGAGCTCATTCAATAGGAAAAGGCAGCCGGTTTGGGGAGGAAGATCATAATTTCTCTTTTGGACACGTTGCATTCGACGCATCTCTGAGACATCCAAGTGAAAATTCCATGTAGGGAATTGGACTTACTCTTTGAGCTCAGCTGAGAGAAATGGGTCAGAGATACAAATTTAGACGTTGTCAGCCTATTGATAGTACTTGTATTCACGGGCATGCATGGACTCATCAAGGAAATGATTAGAGAATGTAAAGAGAAATAGAGCTAGAGCTAGACAGAGAGAGAAGAACTAGAACAGAGTGACTCCAATACAAGAAGTCAGACTGATCTGTAGGATCTGGCAAAGGCATCTGAGCCACAGGGTCCGGAGCTGTGGGAGGAGAACCAGCGGGGGTGATGTCAAGAGAGGGGGGTGCTCCAGGGAGGAGGGCATGGCCACCTGGGTGGGCTGCTGCTGAAAGATCAAGTTGAAGTGTCTATAACCTTTCCCTTGGGAAAAATTCCATAATAGAATTGGAAAATGTTTATTACAAAGCCTCCCCAAACAAACAGGAAACAGCTCTCTGGATAGCCATAG
The DNA here is from genome assembly GCF_002837175.3 of Physeter macrocephalus. Lineage (NCBI taxonomy): Eukaryota > Metazoa > Chordata > Mammalia > Artiodactyla > Physeteridae > Physeter > Physeter macrocephalus. The sequence goes on along the minus strand of NC_041226.1, from coordinate 17,209,551 downwards.
TTCATGGTTTGAAATGCAATGTAAATCCTAATTACATATAATAAAGAAACTTTTCAAAAATGTTTGATGCAGCACCAAAATAAGGAATTGATAAAAAAAAAACCCCACACAATTTTTCATCCAGAAAGTTTGTCATTGCAATGTCAGACAGTTGCATGTTTCCAAATATCTCAGTGTTTGGCATCATAGAAACCAAATGGGCAGGTGTTTGGCTGTCTGTTTTTTTTCCCCATGAATCATCCTGATTTTTTTTTTTTTTTTTTTTTTTTTTTTTTTGTGGTATGCGGGCCTCCCTCTGCTGCGGCCTCTCCCG
>NC_041226.1:17128926-17209123 GCF_002837175.3 Physeter macrocephalus | reverse complement strand
CCGTGGCATGTGGGATCCTTCCAGACCGGGGCGCGAACCCGGTTCCCCTGCACCGGCAGGCGGACGCACAACCACCGCGCCACCAGGGAAGCCCCGATCCTGATATTTAGCATTAGGTGCAAAACAGCCTAAAACTTTCCACAGCTCACTGACCCACATTCCACCTTTCTAACATAAAGCTGGTGGTTGCACCTTGATCTTTTTGGTTATGCACTGTTGGTTTCTTAAATCACTTAGGACACCATTTGTCAGTGCTCCCAGACTCACAGATAAAATATCACATGCGTTCCCTCCCACCATGAAGCCAAACCCAGAGAAATTTTGAGTCAGTAGCATGAGCCCTCCAAGATCCTCACATCAGGCTTTGCGTGTTTCCTAGGAGACGAAGCTGTGCAGCTAGTTACTATTCCAAAGCACAGGGCCAGATTCCCATCACTATGATATTTTCCATTTTCTATTCAGTTTCTTCCCCAGGAGGAAACTCAGGGGTTATATGGAATTGCGCATTAAGACTTGCTCTTCTGTCAAACATTAATAGGATCACAGAATCATAATTCAGAGGGAGACTGAGGAATTCATGGAATGGTTTCACTCACCATCAGCAGAAGAACGTTTAACGTAACCCTGAGGAACTAAGGAATCCGCATGTTTAAGAGACAGCTCCTTTCCCCTCCATAAGAAATGATTCTACAACCTCCGGCAAACAATTCTCAGTGCTTAGCAACCTCTACCCTGTGAGAATCCTGGGCGACATGGCGTCAACACCCATCACAGTAGGAGATTGCTAGTCAAAGATAGACTGGGAAGAAAATGATCTAATTCACTTACCGAAGATTCAGATATACTATTTTGAATTCCGGAAAATATTATGGAAAAGTGAAAGCACCAAAACACAGCCAGTTCACAATATAATGTTTTCCACATTAGATTACTCATGCCAGGAAGAGTCCAGAGGTGACTTGGGTCAACTCTTGAGGAGTTGTGGGAATTAACCACTGTCACTCAGTGTACCCTTTTTTCATGCTTCTTCCAGTAAATAAATCTCCCAGTGGGATGAAACGTAATTATTTGAACTGTGTCTGCTCTGTTACGTATCTTTGAAAAATTTTTTAGTGTCCTCCAAGGGATTAGAAAAGGCATCAGAACATCCACAATCCATGAGCTCAGTCACCCTTTCAGCAACATTGGTAGAATGCCTACTGTGTACTAGGCTCACTGTTAAGTGCTAGGCATAGAGGCATCTGCTGTAATGACATCCTCTGTCAATCACTGTGATAGACAGCGAAGGTACAATGGTGAGTGGAATCGTCTGGGCTTCATGCAACTTATCATTTAGAGGTGGAAAGGGGGAATGATCAAAGTACCACACAAACAAATACAAAATGACCACTACATTAAGATCCTCTGAAAGCATAAATAGAGGGATCCACCTAATGAGGGAGGAAATAATGATTGAGAGGCAACCTGATGACAAAGTGAACCAAGTGAAAAGTATCCCAGATAGGGAAACTGGCACAGCAAAGGCTCTGTGCCTGGAAAGGAAGTGCAGTTGGTCATTTGAAGAACTAAAAAAGGTCAGTGTAGTCGAGAACAGAGAACGCAGAGAGAACGGCAGTGGGTTGGTGTGGGGTTCAGTGATGACACGTGGGTGGAGGTTTGGTACAGCTCTGCTCTCCATCCTAAGAGCAACGGGAAGCTCTTGTAGTCCTTCAGGCTGTACAGGGGATGCCACAGCCAGATTTGTCTTTCAGGAAGAGCACTCTGGCTACAGTACAGTGACTAAATGAGAGGGGCAGGAATGGATGCAGGGATCCATTTGAAAGATTAGTGTAATAAGCTAGCTTAGAGAGAAGGGAGGAATAGACTAGGGTGATGGCAGTGGAGTTGAAGACAAGAGGAAATTTCAGGGCACATCTAGCAAGCAAAAACAGCAGGACTTGGTGATGAACTGATAAATGGTTAAGGGAAAGGAGAGTTTTCAAGGATGAAACCTCTGGCTTGCATACTAGGATGGATGGTGATACCACTTGCTGAGATGAGAAACAGAGAACAGAGTCGTGGCAGGGTGAGCGGGTAGAGAGGATGGGTATGGCCACCACGAGTTCAGTTTTGTATGACTTTAATTGGAAGTGCCTTTGGGACATCCGAGAAGAGACGTCAAGGAGACAGTAAGATCGACAAGTCTGAGGTACAGAGGAGATGTCGCAGTTAGAGATTCGTATTGGGAGTGTATGTGCATCAGTTGAAATCATGGGTCAAGGGAGAGAGTGCAAAGTAAGAGGAGAAGAGAGCCTAGGCACAGAGTTTGAGGACTCCCGTCCATGAAAACTGTGGAGGAGGCTGCGTGAGAGCCAAAGTAGATGTGACCAGAGAGATGGGAAGCAAACCAGGGAGCGTTATACCATGGGAACCCAGAAAAGAGACTGTCCCAAGAAGAAGGGAGGCGTTAGTGTCTAAGGAATCTGAAGCCTATCTGGAATGGAAGGAAACGGGGATGACAGATCTGGACAATGCTTTCAGGAAATGGGCTGTGTGAAGGAGTGGCAGTTGATGAAAGAGGATGTGAAGTTTAAAAGGGTTTTTTGTTGTTCAACATGAGAGAGGGGACTATTTAAATGTTGATGGGAGAGATCTCAGGAGAGGTTGAAGATACAGCAGAGAGAAACGGCAAGCGGTAGGGCAGTTTCTGAGAAGGACGGATAGGATAGGAGCCTTTAGGTGGAGAGATTTTATTTTATTTTATTTTTTTATTTTTTTTAACATCTTTATTGGAGTATAACTCTTTTACAATGGTGTGTTAGTTTCCGCTTTACAACAAAGTGAATCAGTTATACATATACCTATGTTCCCATATCTCTTGAGGATAGTCATTGTGGGTGTGGACAACCCATGCAATTGCCAGAGCAAGCAGCTGTTGCCAGCATCATGGTCCCAAAGATACTGGCAGTACCCCTTCACATTGCCACCCTGAGGCGGCTAGTCTAGTCAGAGCACTGCCTACCAGTCAACCCAGCAGAGTGCTCATCTGAGCCTGAGGCTTTGTTCAACCCCCTGCCAGTCCCACCAGTAGGGCTACCTTCTCATTCAGTGGCCACGTGGTTTGTAATCCCACAGCACGATAAAGGGCTCTGGACCCCCAGACATAGTTCTGGCAAAAAAGCTAGCAAACAAGGTGAGTACACCAACAGGGTCACATAAAAGGTCCGGGGTTTATGGAGGTAAGGAGGAACCTTTCATCCTGGCTTTGGATTTGAAAAAGTTTATCACATTGTTTTTCAAACTGTCAGGTTGCTTTTTAACTCTTAAATAATCTGGCAGCTGCTTAAGGGCAAGCATTGTGCTTTTTTATTTATGTCCCCAGTGTCTAGCACTATCCGGGATACAGATGATGGGCCAGGAGGACAGGATCCCTCACAGGGGGTAGAAAGAGGATAGAGAGAGAAATGAGACTGGAAAGGGAGCCCGGGTGGAGGATCGGCGCCGGGTTGAGGTGTTGGCCCGTATTCTGTGAGTCGATGGTGGCCGTGAAAGTTCTTAAATCTGCAGACCTATCCAGAGACCTTTAGGGTGGTTCAACTCCGAGATGCATAAATAGAAGTCTTTATGGGGTTAGGGAACAGGTGGGGAGACAGAAACGGGAGCAGGAAGGCTGGGAACATAAATTTGTATCTTGGAGTTTTAAATTGCAGCTGGAGCGGTTGTAAAATGAAGGCATTATTGGGGTGGAAAGGAAGATTGTGAGCCAAATGTCAAAGTCCTCACTGGACCAGGGAAGGGACTAGGAAGTCTGTTATATCAACCCACCAGGAGCAAGGGGACCAGAAGGGGTGGGGAGGAGGTGGAAGGGAAGGCAGAACAGCCTAGACCTCAAAGAAGAAAGGTTTGTGACCTTCCCCTTTCTGTTTGATGAATTCGATTCACTCCTTAAGTCTCAACTTACGTTTTCTATTCTGTGAAACTATCCCATCCCTTCCTCCTCGTTCTTGCCCACCCCGCCCAACCCTGCTCAGGATGTATTGTTCCCTCCCTTCCATCCCTTCCATGGCTCTAACAGCATTTCGAAACTGAACTGCACACACATCTGTCATAACATTAATTACATCGTATTGAGGTTTGCAGTTTACTTGCCTGGATCCCCCAGTAGGCAGGGGGTTCAAGGGCAGGGGGTTGTCTTATTTGAACCAGATCCATCACGATACCCAAGTCAGTATCTTTTGAGGAGAGAGTGAGGGCATGGCATTGGTGTGGAGGCGGGCAGGTGCATTCGGACAGTCAGATACAGATCGTGAAAGAGCTCGTAGAGAGAGAGACTTGGAAGCTGACTGCAGAACAAAATGATGATTAACACCCAACACTTCCCACGTGCAAGGCGCTACCTCCATGTAATAACTTCTCAGTCCTCACAAGCCCTTAGTGTGCCTGTGATACAAACAAGGAAACTGACTCTCAGAGAAGTTACAAAACTTGCCTCAGATCACAAACCTAGTAGGTGATAGCAGGAGAGTCTGACCTCGAGCAGTCTGGTCAGCGTGAAAACTCAGACCTACCCACTACGCATATTGTCCTGCCTCCTACGTGAGACGTCTTCAAAGGCAGTGTCATGGGCTAAATTTTGTACCTGCAAATTCATATATTGGAGCCCTAATCCTCAGTACCCCAGAATGTGACCGGATTTGGAGTTAAGGGCTCTAGGGTAATAAATTAAAATGAGGCCATTAGGGTGGGCCCTAATCCAATCTGACTGGTGTCTTTATAAAAAGAGGAAATTGGGACACACACAAAGACACCAGGGATGTGCACACTGAGGAATGACCACGTGAGGACACAGAGAGAAGGCGGTCGTTTACAAGCCAAGGAGAGAGACCTCAGGAGAAACCACATCTGCCAACACCTGGAGCTTGGACTTCCAGCCTCCAGAACGGTGAGAAAGTAACTTCCTGTTGTGGAAGCCACCCAGTGTGTGGTATTTTGTTATGGCAGCCCTAAGAAACGAAGACAGGCAGAGTGGTGGAAGACTGGCTCACTGAAGCAAAGTGTGAGAAGAGGAAGAGGACAGAGAGCCAACATCCCAAATCTACATCGTTAATATGATAAGTAGGTGACCCGGCCACAATTCCCAGAAGGCATGACTGTCCTCTCAGGGGCCTGGAGGGCAGCGTCCTGAGTCTAGGGTTTCCCCGTGTTTGTAAATTTCCACAGCACTTTTCCAGAGGTCTTTCACATTCCCATCTCATTTTTCACCCACCACCTGACAGTTGGAGGGGTAACCATGGGCACGGTGTGGGATGTCTGGCCTTGGACTCCAGATCTACCCGGTAAACTGCAGGCTGAGAGCTCTTGCGGAGGCTCCAAGGCAGGACCACTATCTTTGCTCTCCCCTATCCATGCGGAGTCATTTATATTTTAATAAGATTATTTTCCAACTCAACAGTTTATCTTTAGTTTCATGTATCCCTTTGCCATCTGGTCCCCTTATGCTTGCCTGTAAGGCTAGTGGCTTTCTTTGTCTAAGTAGACTTGTCAATAGCTTATAATTTTTCTTGTCATGATCATAATATTTATTTTTCACATCAGACAAACTCTTCTGGAGACTTGGAAGAAAGAGATTTATTTTTTCATGTCTCTCTTTAACCTGAATTTTTTATTTCTGGGTTACTTCCCCAACCAGGGATCAAACCCGCACCCCCTGCAGCGAAGGCCTGGAGTCTTAAACGCTGGACCACCAGGGAAGTCCCAGAAATGTATTTCTTAAAATAAAGAATTAAATAAAACTGAATGAACAAAAGTTCTCAAACTCTACTGGATACCCTAAATTAGTGTATTAGATCAGGCTGGTCTTACAACAAATGGTCCAGAAGATTTAGACTCATGCAGTGAAGTGGCCTAACTTCCCTCTAACTTGAAACTCAAAGCCAAGCAAATCCCATGCCCAGGAGATTTTTATTTTTATCTGTTTTCAATCTCTAGCCTTTAAATTTCTTATCTTAAAACTACTTACCTTCTATTGTTTAAAACCTTTGGCGTCCTCCCAATTACTTTTGGCCTCCTTGATTACTAATCTATCTCTTTCACTGGCAAAATCAAAGCTCTCTACCATCAGATTATTTTGAGTTTTTCCTCCAGTAATGGTGTCAGGTACCCGGTAGGGCTTCCTCTAAGGAAGCTCAGCTTGGTGGGAGGGCCAGCCCTGCCCGTGGGGTCTGGAGCAAGATAAATTGCCCTCTCCTTACCTCAAAAGTTCCATGAGGCCAGCCACTGCCTCTGACTTGTTCCCCTATGTGTCCCTGACACCCAGCCAATGCCTGGCGCACAATGAGTGCTTAACAAATAAATAGACGGATGGTCTTGTTTTCTAATACACCACCCCATGCTACAACATCCACAGAGGCTGAAACGGTATTCTAGGTGAAATACAACACGAGAGTGTGTTCAGATCTGTCTGAGAAAAAGTGGTAAAAAAAAATCAGTGACATCTTGTAATCATATGCTTCGCGGCTTCTAGAGGGCTTCACATTTCCTCTGCGATTTATGCCAAGAACCCCATTTTAAGGACAATGGAAGCCCCACAGGTTTGTGTGAGGACTAAAGAGATTGTGCGCATAAGGCCCCTATCACAATGCCTGACTTGTAGTGAGAGCTTCTAAAACAGCTTATGATCTACCCTGTTTCTCTAGTGACCTGTCGGATTCTGGTCAGAAATCAGCTTTCATTTTTCCTGGCCTATTACACCCTACCTCAGTGTTCCTCCCATTCTCATGTTGATGGGAACATCTTTAAGGAGGAGGGCAGGGCGTTCTAAGCAGACCTCCTCTGCCCCCATCTTACAGCGGGGAGGGGGAGGGCGTTGCTTCCCCCCGACAGTTAAAGTGATCAACGTTAAATAGCTGGAAGTAGAGCCCAGGAACCATGTAAAGGTTGTGGGCAAAATACCCTACTGCGATCGCTACAAGGTCCTTGTGCATATTACCCGTTGACAGCTCTTTTACCAAAAAAATAACAAAGTGAGGCTCCTAAGACCCAAAAACTTAAGCGGGAGCCCAGGCATAGCTGGATACGGGTGCTCAGAGGGACAGTAAGACTGATCAGAATTTTTCTCTTCCCGATAGTAAATGCATCACTGAGTCACCATCTGAGGCTGTGCCAATAATAAATAACACTTGTGTCCCCTGCAGTTGAGGGGACCTGAATCAATGTATCATTTGAGATGCGGTCCAGGTTTTTGTCTGGTCTGACCTTTCTCTGGATATTTGAGAAAGACTGAAATAATTTAAGCAGCATCTCATTTTCTAAGGGCCATGCTAATTTCACTGTTTCTTCTCTGCTCTTTTTCTTAGTGTTGCCTTCCTGAGGGTGTAACTGGCCCACCTATAGCCTTCCTGGCAGATGACAAGGACTCCATCCACATTAAATGGGTCACCCGGCTCCCCGACTCACTCACTGGGTGGCCTGGGGCAAGGTCCTTGAACTCACTGGGGTTTAGTTTCCTCGACTGTAAAGTGGAAAAATAAACCTATTTCATAGACCTTTGTGCAGGATTAAATGAGGTGACAAATATGAATTGTCCCTACACAGAATAGACAAAGGTAGGTTCCCTCGTGGCTGTAAGGATAACAAGGTAGCAGAATGTTCATTGGACTTACCTATTTGGCCACTTTTATCACTCCCTTTAATCTGGTCTCACGGACACTGTATTTGTCCTGCTACTTTTCAAATAGGCTATAATGGTCTATTGATTTCGGGGAGATGTTACATGTATATAGAACTGCCTCACTATCATCTTTGCCATTTTGTGTCCTTCTGGTCCCCCAGCTTTCCTTCCGTCCCTCTCTAATCAAATGCTCAGTGCCCTGTCCTGCCACACACTTGCTGGTCTCCGCACTGGGAAAGCTCTCCTCACTAAGCCCCTCCACGCTGGGGCTGCTTCCCTTTCATTCACTCAACAAATATTTATTGCTCAAAGGACTATTCCAGGTGCTGGGAATACAGCAGTGAACAAAACAGAGTCCCTGCTCTACTGGAGCTGGCATTCCATGGATAGGATTGGGGAAGAAAGAACAGGTAATTAGTCAACAAACCCATCATATGTTACATGCTGGCAGAGTTATAAGAAAGAGCAGAGCAGGATAAGGGATACTGTGATGTAGGTTTAGTTGGGAAGGGCTCTCTGATGAGGGGCCATTTGAACAGACTCCTGAAAGACATGTGGCAGGAGCCTTGCAGAAAATCTGGGAGAAATTATTCCAGGGAGAAGAAAAGGCAAGTGCAAAGGCCCTGAGGCAGAAGAGGGCTAAATATGCCTTCCCAAGAGAGCGTTGCCTGACATTCCAACTTGAATTACATTCGCTCTCAGGGCACACTGTTCTTTTCTTCATAGCATTCATCTCCACTGATGTTTTATATATATTTTAATATATACTTGTTTAATAAGTCTCCCTCTCCTGATTATAAGCTCAGTGAGGGCAGGGATCATATCTCTTGCTGTTTTCCCTTATTTGTATATCCAGAATTCAGCCTCCCGTCTGGTATTTAGTTATCAACTGCATGGATAAATTTAAGATGGTCATTAATGACGTTGTGCTTTAAATCTCTCACAACATTCCTTTTGCCTCATCTGAGAATTTTCTTTTAGGAATTGGTACACGGGGTGGGTGGGGGGGGAGTCTCCTTTGAACTGGCATGCTTTCTTTCAGCTCATGAGCACAAATTGAGTATAATATATCCACTTCTGTTTTGTGTGCAAGGAATTTTATGCTCAGTAAGGACAATTCAGTTAAGATTTGGGGTTGGCATATTTACCTGTGTTTTTTCTTGATGATGAGTTTACATGTCTATTCTTCTTTTGTTTAGTTGGATTTCTCTTTTATGTAATTTAATTAAGATAAGAATCAAAAGGAGTGACATTTAGGTAAGTAGGAAGGAAGAACAGAGGGAGGGGAGAGAGAGAAAGGAAAGACAATGGATTCCCCTTCAGTGATACCACTTGTCACTGCTTTGCAAATTGAGACTGGGAATGTAGCTAGCTCATGCTTTAAAAGTAATGATAGCTGCCTGGTACTAGTGCTTAGCATGTATCAGGACCAGTGCTACGTATTTTTATGTATGATCTCATTAAATTCACAACAGGCTATAGGGTAGATATCAATAGTCCCATCTTACAGATAAGTAAATAAAGGCTCAAAGGGGTTAAATAACTTGCTTTAAAACAGAAGAAAGAAGAAATGAGTGCCTTCCAATGGCTTGGACAGGGCTGTCAGAATTAAATCCAAATTGTTTTGATCCTCCCTGCCCCCAAGTTCCATCCAGCCTCACCCTACTAAGAGGAGGTGAGGCCATCCAATAGTGATCATTAACTCACCCCAGGTGCTGAATGGGGTACTTTACGAACATCCATTATCCCCTTACAACAACAAGCCCTGAATGCAGGTGCCTGCAATGGTCTTTACTTTTAAAGGCTTTTTTTAAACTAGCAAAAGAATGCATGACACCAATTGTAAACTGGCAAGTTGGTGTTGGGAAGCCACTTAGACCTGTGCTAAGAAAGGTGATAATGAATTCAGTGTTGGCAATTCTGAGGGAACTGTACGAAAACACCTAGATGTTCTAACTGGTCCAGAAGTAGAACTGATTCCTCCTCGCTTTCACCGTGCGGCCGGCGGTTTCTCAGTGGGACTCGCGACGCTGGGGATGAGGAACCTCCGGGCAATCCCTAGGATTGTGAATTCTGGGACTGTGGGCCCAGGGGAGAGGGACGGCTCACTCACACATCACACGCGGTCACAAAGCACAGACGGGAACACGCGGTCAGCAGACACCCAGAAGCGTGCACCTACAAATACATACCTACCCACAGCAAACCACAAAGACAAGTGCGCACGACCACACAGACCTCGCCCACTCATGCATTTACACCACTCATAGGCGCGCAACCCGCGGGCTCACGCAAGCTCGCGCACAGACTCACAGCCGGAGCACACACCCTCTTGCGCGCGCGCCTACCGTCGCGCACATGCACACACTTCCTTGCGCGCCCACATACTCTGCACACATCCCCCCACGCGCGCTCACACCGCGTGCACACGCCCTCTTGCGTACGCACATACCCTGGCTCACGTGCACACCCCCGCGCGCACACGCGCTCCGTGCACGCACCCTCTTGCGCGCGCACACGCTCGCACGGCCGCGCGGCGAGGGGCGGGGCGGGAACAGTCCCGGGGGCCTGGCTGGGCGCGGCCAGGAGAGGGCGCGGCGCGGGGTGGCTCCTGAGTTGTTTGCCGGAGCCCGGGCCGTGAGACGCTCAGAGGGAGCCCAGCCAGCTCGGGCTGGTCCGGGCTGCGCTGGGCGGCCCGGAGGGAGCGCGTCCCGGGTCACGCCGGCGCCCGCGAGCGGAGCGCGGCGGGGAACGCGCCATGGACCCCAAGGCGGGTAGCGGCGAGGAGGATGACTGCGTGGACTCGGGCGCAGAGACCGGAGGGTGAGCGGCGCGGACCGGGCCGGGCAGTGGGCGGGGGCCACTCTCCGAGTTGCGCGGCGGCTCCTCCCGGCCCGGGACCTTCCTGGACCCCGCGCCGGAGTCGCTTCGGCGGGACGCGGCTGCAGGGACTGCTGCTCCTGCCGGGTCCCCTGGGGAAACCGGAGGGGCTGTGGCGAGCCCGCTCTCTGCTGGGCCGGCCCTGAGGGCAGAGCGGCGGGGTCCGTGGCTGCCCTGGTTAGGGCGGGCCCCACCCTGGAAGGCAGAAAAGTGGAAGGACTCAAGGTTCAGAGTAACCCCACGCAGCCCACACCACCCCAGCCCCTCTTGCCCTCAGTCATCACTGAGCTGATGTGGAGTGCCGGGCAAATGCAGTGTCCCCTTGTATCACCGTTAGAGAGACAAGAGATGCTCTCGCACTTGTTTCCACCTTCCGCGAGGACTTTCTTATTGTAGCTCCGGAACCCCCTGGAGTCCAGGATGGGGGTCTGGGGAGGGGGAGAAAAGGTAAAGAGGGTAGGACACGTGAGACCTAAAAGTCTTTCAGAAGTCTTCAAAGAGGATGGCGTTTTTCATTTTATGGCTTTATTGTGCTTGCCAAGACGCCCTCCCCAACGCCTCCACTGCCCCGCCGAACTTCCTCACTCCTGAGCGCACCTGTCCCAGCTGGAGCCGCTTGCCTTGGGCACAGGTGGGATGAAGATGGTGCTATGATCTAGCCTTGCTTATTTTTAAAAATGTCCTCTTCTCTTCGGCGGACTCGAACAATTAGTCCAAACCTTTGGAGACTAATTAACCCTCTCCGAACCACACTGTTTTCCTGAGTGGGACAAAAGACTAAATGTCTTTTAGGAGACGAACGTCATTGTAAAGGCTTCCACCCAGCCCCTGTCTCTAGAGGACTTCCCGGTGCAGAGTCAGCGCTACATCCAGGATGCGGGGACCGACCCAGAGGAGAGGGTGTCTTTGCCTCTCTGCAGTAACCCAGGGGGAGGGCTGGAGCTGCCCAGGACACAGAAAGCCTCATTCCAGGAAGGCTGGGGAGATTTAGACATAGATCTCAGGATTTGGCAACCCTGTGAGGAGAGGAAGAGAGTCCAGGCCCAGAATGGACCTAGGGTCACACCTGACCCGGAGAAAGGCTCCCTAGGCAGCCCCCGCCTGCCTGCCCAACCCCACCCTTCCTTACAGCTTCTATCCACTGGAGCCCAAATCCGGGACTTTACTGCCCCAAAACATTTACCCTGCAATGGGCTTTCCCTGTTATCCGCCCTTGTGATCATTGATGGTTCGCTACAGAACCCTGTTACACTCCAGTGTTGTAACCTGATTCCAAATACTGAACTCCTGTGCTTTCTCCCACGTTTTGTATGTGGGGCATTTATCAACTTTAACTGAAGATCCTTGGCTCCCGCCCTACCCCCGCCCCGCCCCGCCCCGCCCCGCCCCAGTTAGCTGAACATGAATAGAAGAAACAAAAGTAACCAGGTCATTTTCAGCTGGGTTAAATAAAGCACCGGCTGGTCCATTGGTTTTCAATTTGCAGAGCTCACCTAAAACAGATCTTTTATGCCAGGGCTCTCTCAGAAATGGAGAGAAAGCCCTGACCCAGGAGTGTCATCACCCCAGGATCCCAGCAAACAGCATGACAGCTGTCAGGGCTCCTGGGAGGGGCTTGCTGAGCATGCGGACACCTCTCTGTCTCTGTCATAAGTGTGTAAGTTAAAAGGACAGAATTGTTTGAAGAATTTTTATTGCCCCAGTAGCATTCTTAAGCTAAAGGTAAAGTGGCATGCATTTAAATGAAATAGTTTCAGTGACTGCTTATTAGTTTTGTATTTGCTGCATATTCATATATCCCTTAAAGTTGAGATTACTTATTTAAAAACTGTTCACAGTTCCCCTGCTTTTCCAGAGCTTGCCGCCTCTTACCCCTCTCCAGCTTTCATACGGCTACCTGTCGAGATTGTGTAGAAAGCATGAAGAAAGCTTGCTCAGTATGTGTTTCTTATCATTTTAAAAACGCAAATCGGATCGTGTCTCTCTGCCTTGCAAACTTTTAGTGGTTCTGTCACCTACAAAGCACAAAGAGTTTAGCATGGCCTACAAGCCCCAGTGTTAATGGGGGCCCCACCCCTCTCTTTCTGGCCTTGTCACTTGGCAGGCTCGTCCCTGCACCCTGCATATAACCACATCAGCTGGGTTTTTTCCAATTCCTCACCTGTGTCAAGCTGCCCTCTTTGCCCCTAGGCCCTTCTCCACCTGGCACGCCTGTCCGCCAGATGAAACTCTACTCTTCTTTCAAGAGTCAGCTCAAGTGACACATCCACTCAGACAGGGAGCCTTAATTTGGGGTGCATGAATTGCTTTAAGTTGCATGCAAAATGATGGGCTTTGTGAAGTCTTATAAGGTACTGTTTTTCATCGGATTCTCAGAGTAGCCTGTGATCCCCTCCAAACCTCGTTTGGGCAGGGTATAAGTTTCATTTTCGTCATGCTGCATTTGAAGTATTGGGAGACATCCAAGTAAAGATGATGAGTCAGCAGTCAAGTAATCTACCTAGAGAAGAGGTCAGACAGGACTGCAGTTGGGAACTGTCAGCCTAAAAATGGCAGTTGAAGCCCTAGGAGTGGATTCCATCAACTAAAGTTCATAGCAGACACGAGTCTGGCATTTACTATGTGCCAGGTACCATTCTAAGACTTACATATTTCATTAATTCATTTAATCCTTCAACAAATCTGGGAAGCAGGTACTATTTAAGACCGGCCTTGAAAAACTACAGCATTTAAATTTCAGGTAAAGGAGGATGAGCTAGCTGATAAAGGAGCCTGAGAAAAACTAGGCATGGAATGAAAAAAAGAAGAAGGTGATGTCCTAGAAGCCAAGGGAAGAAAGGAAAGATATCAGCTGTGCTATTGAGAAACAAATCAGGATGAGGAAGTCATCGCCCTTCTTTTTAAAAGGAGATGATGAAAAGAAGGCGGAGGGGTAGTGGAGGAGAAACCGGGTCAGCCTGAGGAAGAGTAGGTGGCTGGAGCCCTTTGTCTGGGAAAGGGAGGGGTGAGGAGAGACAGTAGCTGGAGGGGAGAGTGTGGGATGAGGGAAGGATTTCTTAAACGGAGGCATGAATTGGGCAATAAATGCTCATAGGAAGGATTCTGTAAATGGGAACTGATAACTACGTAGGAGAAAAACGGATATCTGTAATGTCAGCTTTCTGAAAATGTGCAGGGAGATGGACTTCAGGTCATGTGGACAGATTGGCTTTGGAAAGAGGAGGGACATCCCTGTGGCAACCAGTGGGAGAGAAGGGAAGATGGGTTTCCATTCAGTGCAAATGCAGACCCCATCCCCCAGGAGAATGGAGACTTGACACTGTTGTTCCGGGCGATGGTGAGTGAGAACCCAGTCAAGATTAGTGATTATGTATGAAGGTACCAGTCTGCCTTGCCATTGATTTTCCTGCAGCAGGGTTCACCCACCTGGGGGCAGGCAGAGAGAGACAGTGGGTAGTTGAGATCATCAAGATTTGGGGGAGAGGGACTGTTGCTGGGCTGGGGTGAACAGAAGATAGGAGCAAGGGAAATCTACGGCTGTTGCTTGAGCTGATGACTGATCCTTTCAGCAGCATATCAGAGGTGCTTCCAAGAACCTTCGTGGATTCCGCTGCCAGTAGACAGACTGTGCTGATCCCTTTGAAACGTACAGTCCAAAGAGCCAGGCTGCTGGGGTTCAAATTCTGGCTCCTCCCCCTAGGAATTGTGGAACCTTGAGCCAGTTACTTAACCTCTCTCTGCCCTCAGCTTTCTCCTTTGTAAGATGGGGATGACAGTAGTAGTACTCACCTCATAGGGTGGTTGTGAGGATTAAATGAGTCTATACACTTAAAGCCCATAGAACAGTGCCTGGCATAAGTAAACCCTCAGTACATTATTATTCTTTTTTTTTTTTTTTTTTTCCCCCGGTACACGGGCCTCTCACTGTTGGGGCCCCTCCCGTTGCGGAGCACAGGCTCCGGACGCACAGGCGCAGCGGCCATGGCTCACGGGCCCAGCCGCTCCGCGGCATGTGGGATCCTCCCGGACCGGGGCACGAACCCGCGTCCCCTGCATCGGCAGGCGGACTCTCAACCACCGCGCCACCAGGGAAGCCTAGTACATTATTATTCTTATGAAACACACTCCAAATGGTAAACTTAGAGTTTTATATAATAAAAATGTACATCTCCAGGTGCACTCAAGACCATATTTTCTTTGTACTCATCACAGTAGAGGCTCTGATGCTTTTAAATGCCTTAAGCAACTTGATTACTGTTCAGAACATCGGAAAGAGTACAGCACATGCCTCAATCTGATAATTATTTTTATTTTGAAGATGAGGAAATGGAGGTTCAGAGGGTGCATGACTAGTTAGTGGCCTAGATTGCAGCTTGGATCTCCAGCACACCTCCTGCCTAGTGAAGTTGCCTTTCAAAGAGCTATTTGGTCTGTAATTAATTCTTGTTTTCTGCTCAGACATTTTCTTTTGCTCGAAATGCTACCTTTGCTGACACCCCCAGCAATACAGGCTAAGACTAAAAGCAAACTAGCATTCTTCTGTGGCGATTGATGTCATTTTGAAACTCCCACTTTCCAGATCCACTTGAAAACAAGCCTTGTGCTTCTGTGTACTTTCTGTTAGAAAAAACTGGCAAGTTGGCTATTGACCATGGTCAACTGTCTTAAGAAACAGAGTCTCTTAACAGAGGGACAGGCAGTGTTTTGTAAATCCAAACAAAAGGCTAAGATGAATGTTTTCCAATGGGTGTTGCATTAGTGCTGTCTCCCAGATTTGGCCTCTAAGTCTTTCAAATATAACCATAGCTGATGGATTATTTTCATTCAGAAGTTTGACCTGGCATTAATGGATCTCCACGTCTGTGGCAGCTGTCACTGAGCTTCTGAAAACATAGGGTCATACCATGCTCTTTATCTTTGGGTGAACTCCAACTGATGCGTCACTGTGATTTCAGTGATAACAAACAATTCACAGGTCTAGAGTTTATAAACAGGTGGATAGAAAGGAATAGGTAGAATCCATTTTAAAGGGGACAGGCTTAAAGAATTTTAGATGGGGAAATCTTGCATAGAAGACAAGATGATCTATTAGGTACCCTATTATCTTTGCATTCAAGGTGGAGCTAGATAGCTCTAAATTACCATGGCATCTAATTCAACGGACTGGGAGTTAACAGATGAGGTCCATGGTGCGATGAGCTGATGTTTTTCAGAAATGCCAAGGTCAATTCTTATCCCAAGATTTCCCTGGAAAAGAGAATTTAGGAAGGTATCCATTTTATATAAATATAAAAATTGGCAAATAGGCTGCTGACGGTGGTAAACTGTCTTGAGTGCAGACCCCTTTATATTTAACCCCTATACGTATAATTATAATTAAAGCGCAGTCAAGGGACCACACCTTACTTTCTGTTCATTATAGGCACAGATACCAAATAAAGGTAATGTTTGAAAATGTGTTTACTATATGTGTCAGACGTGTGAATATATATAATCCTTGTATTACTCTGCTCATCTGTATCATGTGTGCACAAATTTTTCACCCTAAAATTTGTGGATTCACCTCGCATGCTTCATTCTGGCAAAGCTGAATGTCTTATTCAGAGGCAGCTGTTTAAATTCTTCGGATGTGAGACCAGTAAACAAAATTCCCAAGACAGGTACCCTGCAGCTTGCTTCCTCCTACCTAAAAAAGCTGGGAGTCCACATCCCTCCAGAGAATCATAGTATCTGAAATTGGTTGAACCTATTTATGCATACAGTTTTTTCAAGCTTTACAGCTTGTCTTTCACCAGCCATACTTCCAGGAAATAACCTTTTGGGGTTATTTGGAATGTATTTTAAGAACTATGAAAGTCTTCATACCTTGACTCAGACCCCATTCCCCATCATGATAATTTTTCCAAGGAAATTAAATATCAAGCGGTATTTATAACTTTCTCATCACCATGTGCTTTGCAAAAGTGAACAATCGGGAACAGTCATATAGCCAACAAAAGGGAAATGGTTGACTGAATTATAGTACATCACCTTATCTAAAATTACAGTTACAGAAACCATGTAGCAGCATTTTATAATGGAGTTTAGTGAAAAGAGCAGTTTATAATTGTATCTCCATCGTTAAGGCAACTGGGTACAAATTACGTCACCAGGACCAGAGGCTGGAGAGTAATGTGAAGTTTTAGATGACTTTTCTTTCTGTTTGATTTCTTTTTTTTTTTTTTTTTTTTTTTGCGGTACGCGGGCCTTTCGCTGCTGTGGCCTCTCCCGTTGCGGGACACAGGCTCCGGATACGCAGGCTCAGCGGCCATGGCTTACGAGCCCAGCCGCTCCACGGCATGTGGGATCTTCCCAGACTGGGGCACGAACCGGTGTCCCCTGCATCGGCAGGCGGACTCTCAACCACTGCACCACCAGGGAAGCCCTGATTTCTGTTTTGATGGTGGACAGGGGTGGAAGTTGGGGTGATGGATGAGACTACAGAGCTGGGCATAGGCCATCAGTCATAGAAAGAGGGGTGCACTGTTGTGCACTGTCGAGCTTGAACTTCATCCAGAGAGGGACATGATCAGATTTGTGGCTTGCAAAGATTGGCTGCTGTGTGAGGAAGGAATTGGAGCAGGGCGAGAGTGACAGAAGACCGACCATTTGGCAGGCCTGACCTGGGCGGTGCCTTTCATCATGAGAAATATGGAGAGATTCATGGCAGGGGCATCCATTATGCTAGCACCTGCCCTAAAATACCCCCTTTGCACTTTAAGATTCTTGGAATATGTTTCAAATGTAAATTTCATTCTACCTAGGTATCCATCTGTGTGCAGATCTTTAAAACGTATGCATATGCGAAACCCATATGCTTCAAGAGTATTTGGAAGATCCTAGCTGAAAATACTGACAGAATTTTAAAAATAAAATAAATACGATTGCACATTCTTACTGAATGTTTTATTGGAATTGTCATGCAATTTCTTTGAAGCCTGGCCATCTTAAGATGATCATATTGTAATGGAATTGTTTTGCTGTTGCATCTACCACAGTGGATGTTGGTTGAGTATTCATTGCATATATGTACAGTTACATTTCTAAGTATCGTCTGAAAGTTTATTTATGTCCTGCCTGGTTCCAGAAAGAATTTAATGCACCAACACTGGGGTTACAAATCCTGCATTTCAGAATGTTCCTGATCCCTGACTCTTCTCATTTTCTCTCCCTCCCTCTCCTCTCCCTTTTCCCTTAGCCAGCATGTCTCCAGGCTCTATCCAATCCATTCTCCCTTCTAACTCCTTCCTTACCACCGCTCTGCCTGCCTAGTTCAAGCCTCACCTCCTGGTCTCCTTACAGATACTATCACTTTAGTTTCCTAATCAATGATATAAAAAATTGGATGAGATCTCAGTGGATGCAGTTTGTAGTATATAAAGGGATATGCAAATGTTAGTAGTTGTTATTCTTTCCAGTTTTGCAATTCAGTGACTCTGTGACAACTAAAGTATTTCACTTGAAAAGAGAAAATCACATGCTGTTTTTCTTCCATTTTGTTCCTCTACCAATAAGTCAGTGCATCATTTTGTGTGGGAGATGTAGGTTGTTTGCATTAGTGAGAGGCATGCTTTTTATGACTTTTTAAAAAAAGTTTTGTATATATCTTTTTAATGTGGTAAGAAACTCAATGGAGTAAAAATTGGATGATTCAAGAAAGGCAGCATGAGACTAAGTAAATAAAAGGAGTGTATATCTATAAAATTAAACATAACTAACCACTTTAATTGCATAACTATGTCCCCTAACTACCACCTTGGTAGAATAAACTCCTCCATGCCTGAGAGCTTAATTTCCTACCAAGAATGACTTGGGGACACTGTGGGGAGAAAACCAATAGCTTCTATACCATGTACGTTGCCAGAGAGGGACGGTTTAAGAGCCACACAAGTAGAGCGGAAGCTTAGCAGAGATTAAGCAGACAAGTTCTTGGCCACATTCCCATTCTCACAGAGGCCGAATGCCAGCAGCTGATTTTTCAGCATACAAACTGATGGGTTATTTCACCCTGGCCCTAACCCTGCCTTTTCCCTTTCCAGATCTAGCAGGATTTCTTCCTAGATGGAACTGAAATCTACCATCATTGTGCTTGTGTGTTAACCTGACGGTCAGCCAGGCCTTGAATGTGGAAGCCCTCCCAGCCAGGGTTCCCTCTCACCAGGGTCCACCTCGCCTCTGCTTACATCAGCAAAGAAACATTTCCCTGAGGAGTGGTGCTGACATTTCAAGGGTTTAACCTTTTGTGGGAGTCATGAACCCCTCTGAGAGTCTACTGAAAACTTTGAGCGTTCTCTCCGGGAAAATCAGCTTCCATTCAAAAATTTGCCAGTAAATTTAGATGGTTTGGGACCCATCTGGTCTCCCATCTGGGAGACTCACAGAGCCCATATGAAGGACCCCGGGTTTCTAGAATGCCTTTAAAGTTGTGCTCTCAAATCCAGACATAACTTGATTCTGCACAAAACAGTCCGCAGCATGAGAGTTTTTAATTTGTGGCACTTCTTTACCAGTTAAATGCTACTTACCACTGACTGTTTAAAATTCTACTTTGAAGAGATCACTTGGACAGAGAAAAATAATGTCTAATCCTACTAATACTAAGGTTTTGTGTTTCAGGTCTGACTACAGCCACATGTCCTCCACCAGCAGTAAGTATGGCTTAAATGTCCTTCAGCTTTGTCTTCGGTCCCCCCCCCCCCCGGGGGTCAGTCCCATCTCTGTATGTAGAGAAGGCCATCCATGTAACCCTTGCTTTAATAGAAAGAATCTCCGAAGGTATCCTGGCCAAAGGATGTGATACAGGATTCTCTGGGGAGTGGATAAAAGTGGAGGCTTTTCCTGGGGAATGTGATTGTACCTTGATTTGAGGGCTAGACGTGCCACTACTTTCCCTGTGGAAATTCAGCCTGGAGGAACTAGCCCAGGCTTTATTAACCCGCATGCTTGGAAAATACCTTCTCTGATGAAGCTGAGGTAACTCATTCATTCAACAAACATGTATCAAATACCTGCTGTCCGTGGGCTCACAGCTCAGAGTGCATTCATTGGATCGTGAGGTGGCCCAGGTTCCTCTGTTGGGCAGATTTCCTCCTGTGTATCCTCTGTATTTCTGTACCTGCAGGCAGATACCACAGATGATGATTATATATGGTAAAAAAAAAAAAAGTATGTTTATAAACATTCTTTGAGCGTAGAAAAAGGTGCTTGTATTGAGTATTAAATTACAAGTAAATCTATTTATGGGAAATTAGGCGTTATATCTAGGAACAATTTACAATGATGAAGATCACTAGAGAGCCATTCAGACTGATTAAACACTTATTTTAAAATAACAAAAAAATTTTCTTACAATAAAAGCCCTGATGTTTTGAATCGGTAAACACTGAATTGTTTTGGCCTGTCTCACTATTCTGATAAGCTCTCAATTCTAAATAGTTCCCAAATGGAAAGACACTTAATTGGATTATTCTATTTATTGATGTTATGGCTTAGTTTTTCCTTTGCAATGAGAGACTGTGCAGAAAGCTGTATATCTGGGATGGTTATTTAGTGTCAAATTATATTTAGTTAGTATAACTGCAGCGAGCAATTTCTGATCATTTCAGCCAACTGGAGACCCAGCATTGCCCCTTAGTTATTAAGAACCATTAGTAATAATGAGAATAATGCTCCAGTGATTTGCATTTCCTCCCTGAAGCTTCTGCATTCCTAAAATCCGAGAATGCTCTCTTGAACTCTCTCTCTCTGCTGCCATTTTCAGTTTTGCCCAGAGGCTACATTTCTTTAAGAATGATTTTTATAAAATACTTGCCCGAAGCCTTTGCTCAATTTGTAGCTCCCAAAGCAGTCGTCTGGCTCACAACAAAGCGCCTCTCTTGTCAGAGAAATGGGTAATTTAATTTGGTTTGGGATGTTTTCCTCTCCATTATTTTAATTGCGATCTCTGAGTTGGAATTTCTCTTAGTGCAACTGGGATCAATAGCCTTTTATTGCTGTTCCTTTTCTCTTTAAATTTTTGGAGAGTCCTGCCTCATTCTTCAGTGTTGGGGCCTCTTGGTGAGTGAGGGTGTATATGCGTTTCATATTTCAGTTAGGAAATGTATTTGACTACCAATAATAGAGAAAAAAATGACTTAAGTAAGAGTTTGTTTTCCTCTAATTGAAAAAAAAAAAAAAAAAAAAAAAAAGGCCAGAGGAGGCAGTGTGGGTGTGCTACACAGTCCTCAGATTTTGGCTTCCATCCTCAGGGTTGCCTCAAAGTTACAGAATGGCTGCCTCTGCCACAGCCATCACATCCTTGTTCTGGGCAGGAAAAAGAGGGGAGGGGAGGATACCGGTGGGCCTCTGACTGTCTTTGCTCTCTACGTTGCCTGAATTGCCTTTCCTCCCAGCCAGAAGCATCAATCCTGGCCACACCCATACACAGGAGAAGACCCCTTATGCATTCAGTTAAAGGTAACAGAGTGGACCCTTTCTGAAAAGAAAAAAAAGAATATTAAATCTAGAGTCTTAAATCTATCCTTTAACACATAGGTTCAACAGTGCTGCAATAATAAAAAGTATTTTCCAAGTAGGTGTGAAAAATAGCATTTCCCCACAAGCTAGATAATCACTCAGAGGACTGAGTAGAAAGAAGTTTCCTATTTCTCCTGAATGGTGCAGTTCCAGGGTCACTCTCCCTGTCACAGCCAACTTGGTGCCAGCACCTTCTGTGTGACCACGGGCCCAGAGGGCTGACCAGTCGGCCCCAGTTCCCACGTTTTGGTCCTGGAAGCGGCTCCGGCGCCTCATTGTCATTGTCCTGTGATCTGTCAGCCTCTCGCCACTGAATGGCTTGTTTCTGAATGATTCCTGACTCCTGATTGGGATTTGAGCATTGGTTACCATTTACTTTTAGGAAATGGACTTTTCTGTGTGTGCAAGTGGTTCTTCCCACACATTCACCTGATGCCCCTTTACCTGTCTGTTCCTGAGTTCACAGAGGCCTGAATGCTTCCTTGGGAAGAGCTGGGGTTAGACTCTGTCTGTCCACAGTTGGTTTCTGTCATTACCGGGATTGTCAGCAGAGCTTCCTGCAAGAACACCACTCTATTTAGTTGCCGGTTTTCTTCTTGGAATGCAGGGGCTGCTTCTTCACGCTGCCTGCCCCTGATGGCAGAAGAAGAAAGGTCATCCCTAAGACAAAGTACCAGAGCAGTGGTGTGGGGTTCAGGTGTCCTAGGCCCCAGTCCTGGTTCCACCATACATTAGGTGTATGCTCTTGGGCAAGACCTTTACCCTCTGTGAGCCTCAGTTTCCCCCTCTTTGGAAAGAGGAAGTTGGGCTGAATGACCTCTAAGGACCTCTCCAGGAGCTCTGGGATGCTCAGATGTGATTGTCTTAGAAACTCCTCTCAAAAGAGAGGAGAAGGGAGGGAGGGAAGTAGAGAAGAATCAAAGACACTGTATCTTTTTCCTTGGTCCCAGAATAAGAGTCCAGAGGATGGGCATCCACTCTGGTGGCCCGTAGCATTAACCCTGAAGTGAGGGCTGTTCAGAATCAATCTGAGCTTCTGTATTGTGAGCTACCCATAAGTCGGTGGCAGTAGAGACCCTGTGGTGAGGGGCAGCTGCTGCTTTTTATCCCCCCTCCCCTGAAATAGGTGGAAGGGGGGGGCGCCATGAGATCATTGGGCTTCCTGCTTCTCCTCGACCTCTTGGGTTAAAGAATCGCATTGCAGTTGACTGTGTCCAGTGTCACTTTCAATTCGGGGGAGTGGCTGAGGGGGGCTTCTTTAATGGATGTTTTGGTTTTACGTGGATGAATTTTTTCTAATTGCGACTTGTCGTTTGTATTTTTTAGATTGAGGGGCAGAAAGGCTTTTTCTTTGTGTTTTCTGCAAAACTAAACCCACTCTTAGCACTCAGGAGATCTCAGTAAAGCCTAATACTTCCTTAGGAAGCTGAATTTAATTTATACTCTCAGAATTTTAGGTTGTTTTTTCCAGCAACCTGGTTAGAAGATCATCAAGCCACTGTGTACAATTTGTATTCTTTTTTTTTGTTTTTTTTTTGTTTTTTTTTTTAGAATTTGGGGGTAGGAGTTTTATTAATTATTTTATTTTATTTTATTTTATTTTATTTTATTTTATTTTTTTGCTGTGTTGGGTCATCGTTTCTGTGCGAGGGCTTTCTCTAGTTGCGGCAAGCGGGGGCCACTCTTCATTCGCGGCGCGCGGGCCTCTCACCGTCGCGGCCTCTCTTGTTGCGGAGCACAGGCTCCAGACGCGCAGGCTCAGTAGTTGTGGCTCACGGGTCCAGTTGCTCCGCGGCCTGTGGGATCCTCCCAGACCAGGGCTCGAACCCGTGTCCCCTGCATTAGCAGGCAGATTCTCAACCACTGCGCCACCAGGGAAGCCCTACAATTTGCATTCTTAAGCGATTTAAATAGAAAGTGGGAATTTTATAGACAGAATAAAAGAAAAACAATAATTATGCTGGGGGAAAAACATCAACTGTGCTACGTAATGCTAATGAAATTCTCATGTGTGATTGACTATTTCCTTTCAAATAAATATCGTAGTGATACTTGGAGAATTCCTCCTGGAAGATGCTGGGAGCTGAAAAAATGATATTTTCAGGACGGTATACCATTTCTTGCAGGTCTCTAGCCCCAGGATAATGCCAGTAGGAGGCAGTCGAAGAATTAACTAGTTCTGTCTGTTTGAGCCTCTTCTCTAGTTGCCCTACTAATTGTGCCCTAAGACTGTTCCTTCTTGAACCTCAAGTAGAGTCGTTAACTCTTCACCTGGCCCTTATCAACTGCCAGTGACGGCAGGACTGCCTTGCAGTTTTGTGCCCCTTCAGGCTTTTCAGAGCACACGTGATAAAAGGTCAGTTGAAATGATAGAGAGGGCTCTTGGCGATGCCCTGAGGAATTCTCTGTGTCTGAAATTATGGAGAAATGGCCACGAGCAGTGTGTTCTCCTCATTTGAGCCCAGGAGCATGTAGCACGCTGTAGAAAAAAGGCACATGTCACGGGTGGGCGGGAGTCACTGAATCTGTCTTCACCTCCCTCCTCCAGGCCTCAGATTCCTGCCCTACTATTTCTTCCCTAACTTTCTTTCCCTGACTCCCTGCTCTGTCCTTCCAGTGACTCAGGTAGCTTCCCCGTTTCCTGCCTGCACTCTCCCTGCTGGCCCCGAGCTTCTACAGGCTATTGGTCCCATGGACTTCTGTCCCCTCAGCTTTCCTGGGGCTGCCATGTCTATGACCTGCCCTTGAGGGCAGCCTTACAAGGTCCAGCTGGTGTCGGGGGCCTCTGGACACACACTGGTGTCCAGGAAAAAGGGTCAGGTGGATTGCGGGTGTTTTTTAAATAGGAAAATTGGGGTGTTTCGGTTAACTGCAAGGCACCGTAGCTGCTCTAGAGCCACCATGGGGCTTGTCAAGTCTGCCTTGCCGCTCTGACAGGATGACATACCATCCTTTCCCGAGGTTGCCTTTTCTCACGCGCGCATCTTTCTAAATGCTGTCTTTTCCCTTTCATTTCTCAGTGGTGTCATCATTTCCTTGCTGTTTCAGGATACCGAAGCATCATACGTTTTGATTTTGTCTCTGGCCGCATCTGTGGGTCCCGTCAGCGTGCAGGGAAAGATAAGACCATTGTGATTTAATTAATAAACAATGTAAGGAGCTTTCAAAGCAGCAACACCTTGAAAAGATACGATTGTGCGCTGTCGAACTCATCAGTGACGGGGGACATTTGAACATATACGATCTGTGTCTCCGTATCCAAGAGCTCAATTCAGACTTGGGATATGAAGTACTCGTTATTTTCTTTCTGTTTTTGTTAGAGGAGACGATAACTTATTGACAGAATTTGCTCATTTTAGAGCCAGTTTTTATCACATACATCCAGAAAAGGAAGGTCAGTATCTTGGAAGAGATGGTGCGAGCCAATTTCACTATGATCCATTTGTAAATGTCATAGTTTTCATTTTTTTCTTCTGTGTACAATACTTTTCTCCATTATGATTTTCAGAACACATAGCTTTCAGAATCTTATTCCACAAGATCTAGGCAGAACTCAAATCTATTCATTAATCCTTATGAAGAACAGTTTCAGCCAATGCAGTAGCTTAATTTTGTGATCAGTATGGAGTAGGCAACCTCACAGGTTTGCCAAAAGACTAAAAAATCCACCTATTCCATCCCCAGCTTCACACTCCTATTGCAGTAAAAGCACCAAAAAAAAAAGTCACCGATTTTCTCTAATTTAGAATATCGCCTTTCAGACAAAGTTAGTCATAGATGGTAATACAATCATCAGAGACCAACCTGCCAGGTATTTTAAGTATCTCAGTTCACGTCCATCACTACTTTCCTTGATTTTCTACTTCCTCTGATTCCAAAGCGCTTATTAATATTAGTGACACTGTTTGATATACAGTGTCACTAGTATTAATAACTGTTGTAGGGCTTCCCTGGTGGCGCAGTGGTCGAGAGTCCGCCTGCCGATGCAGGGGACGCGGGTTCGTGCCCCGGTCCGGGAGGATCCCACGTGCCGCGGAGCGGCTGGGCCCGTGAGCCACGGCCGCTGAGCCTGCCAACGGGAGAGGCCACAACAGTGAGAGGCCCGCGTACCGCAAAAAAAAAAAAAAAAAAAAAACTGTTGTAAACCCAACAGTTGACATAAAACAAATCAATGGATCGGGAACATGTGTACGTATTTTCAATGGAGGACAGTCGGGGTTTTGTGTGCCAGGAGGTCTTGAGTGTGCAACTTGCAGCAAATGAACCCCAAACAAGAACTACTCTCATTTTTATTCTGGTTGAGACCCTATTCTGTCCCAACAGTCATGCTCACGTGCAGAGCTGTTCTCATGGAGGTTCAGAGTGAGCTCCTGCACAGCTGGAGTGACTCCACAGCCCTAGACGGGCTCTCCGTGAGTGGCCTTGTGCTGGACGATTGTATCACTGATGACACAGTCCTTCCTGATGTGTGGCGATGACTGCAGAGACCAATCGGAAACCATTAAGATGTTGTGCATGTGGGACAGATCAATCTGATTTTCTTGTCTGGTCTGTCCTGCTTTGTGGCTCTGCCGTCCAAAGTGACTGTGAGATTAAAGCTTTTACTCAGAAGTACCTATCGCATTCCCTAGCATGGGGCATCTGGGCCACTGACAGCACCAGCTCCTGTAGCTATGTGGGAAAGAGCCCTTAAGGCTTCCTCTGTCCTCCTGGGAATGCACTGGCCTCACTCCAGTTAGGAACTGGCTCTCCTGCCTATGGAGAAGGGCCTGGTGCTTGTGGCTCTTCCATGCCCCCAGGCATTGAGGCTTTCTGGGACAACTGTGGCTTCATGTTTGAGACGCTTCTTATGTTCCTGGACCTTCCTCTTAAGGCTGGAGCCATTTAACATGTAGCTTGTAGGTAACACTAATAAAAAGGCCACAGTCCTGGAAGCGTCGTTTGTGGCAGGTATGGGTCTTGCAGCCACTCAGGTGGAGGCTTAGCAGAAGCTGAGAGCCACAGAACTCCAGCTGGTGCAGGTTGGGGTATTTACTCCTTCTACATTTTGTCAGCTGCCCAGACAGTGTATTCTTGGCCTGGCAGAGCACATAAAATCACCAAACTGGGAAACTTGCTACTCGGAGTGTGGTCCACAGACCACAGCGTCACCCTGAAACTTGTTAGAAATGCAGAATCCCAGGCCCCACCCCTGACTTCCTGAGTCATGTGAATTGTTTGTACGGAAATTTTTACAGAGCACTGATCTAGCCCATCTCCCCAGTAAATAAGATTGCTCTTAAATCATCCATGATTGATGTGATTGATCCAAGTTTCTTACTTTCAGAGGCTAATTTTTAATGGTATAATCTGTAGGTTCTAGGATTTGTATAACGTCTAGATAAAATTATTCACTTAATATTTAAGTTATTTTGTTGATAATTTAAAAGAAAATTGTGTTCCTCCTCTAAGAGTAGTTTATTTTAAAACATGGGACTCGTTCTTTATAAGGCAAGCTAGAGGTATTTGTTTGGGGTTTTTCGGAGAAGCAGGTGGCAGCCTTATCTACATGATCATGAAATTAGCAAACGATACCCGAGATGAATGAAACTACTGGAGGTGAAAAGAGTGGGTGCACTTAGAATGTTGTTTGATGGTGTGGGGTCTATATGTTCAGAGTCCTCTGAGTGGGAACCTGGAAAACTAGACAGTATTACTATTTGACAGTTGATAAGAAAAAAGCAATAACCAAAGATACTCATCAGGAAATCAAAGGCTGAGGACAGTATCCCACACGGACAACTCCTCTGATGCTCTGTTACACAAACATCCATTTCTGAAAAAATGATTGTGTAGTCCTTCTGGCTTCAAAGATAAGTTTTAATTCTGTGATTTCAATTACATATAGGGTGTCAATTTCTAGCCAGGATATGAAAGAAAAATGGAGGCAGGCTTCTCATGATCACATTTTCCCTGAGAGGCTGAAGTGACAGTTCAGGGACATCTGTCCTTCCAGGGTTGTCAGGACCCCTATCCCACGAGAGGGAACAAAAGTGAGCAGCTGCTACTACACATTCTCCTGACATGCCAGGTGCTTTTCCCAGTTTTAAAATAATTATATCCAAATAATACATAGTCATTGTAGAAAAATCAGAAAATACAGATTAGCGAAAAGAAGAAAACTCAATGCAGCCATCTAGAAACAAGTTGTAATTTGGTGTCTGCCTTTATAGATTTTTTTCTGAGCATCTGTATTCCTATATATGTGTGTATTATTACCAAAAATTATATTGGATAGTTTTATAGTCTAATTTTCTCACTAAGCATATTGTGAAGTTCTTTATATACCAGTAAACTTACTTCTATAATAGTTTGACTATCTATACAGGATTCCATTGTATTTCTTTCTGCACCATACTTTATTCATCGGTGGCCTGTTGTTGGTCCTATAGGTTCTATTCACTTTTTCACTGTTATAATAAGCATTTTATACTGTATCTTTGTGCATATCCTTCATTATTTCCTTAGTATAAATTCCTACGAGTGGAATTGCCAAGGTAAAAAGCATACGTACTTTTTAAAGCTTATGATCCCTATTGCCAGGTCATTCTCCAAAGGTACCATTTCACTCCCCCATTGGCATGAATGAGAGTGCCAGTGTCTTATAAAAATTGGGATTTTTATAAACAAAAACTGTATGGATGGATACACGCACAGCAGCAATGGGCAAAAGTGCTCTGAAGAGCAGATTGTAAACAGGGAGACTCTCAGCTTTTGGAAACCCACAAGCTGAAGTCTGTTCTGTGGCTCTCATTAAAAGTATAGTATTGATTACATGCCCGCTCCAACCTCAGGCAGCAATAACAGTGCCTCCAAACCATCCGTGCACCGCACAGGCTTCATGGAAAGTATTTCGCTTCCAGTAGACAATTTCTATCTTTATTCAACATCAGTATTGTTGCCATTAACCTTTGAGGGGAAGACAAGTTGGAAGTATTCAGGGAAGGTTGTGCAAAAAGCCAGGTCATATCCACTAAACGTGAACAATATTCAGAATTGACTAGGAAAGCAAAGAGGATCCCCATCAACCCTCCCTCCTTTCTTCTTTGCAAACCTTCTCTCCTTCATCCTCATTTGTTAAACTTTTAAATTTTGTACAACACACTGGTTATGGAAGGGAAGGAACATTCCATGTGCCCTCACTCCCCCTTTTATTTTTATCTCACCCTGACATCTTCTGACATTATTATTTGTACCAGAAGGTACTGATGCTGAGCTGTGCAACCGGTGCCTGGAAGACTTATCTTTCTTTGTAACAAGAATAGTTGTGAGAAGTCCTTCCTTTGTCTATTGCGGGGAGAACTGGACTTCCTCTGTGAGTCCATCTTTAATATTTCATTGCCTCAGGCTTGAGCATAGGCTAAAATGTGTGGGTCACAGACAATCTAGACTCAGAAGTTGGAGGTCTTTCTATGAGCTGGCATGTTTAGAGGCTCACCATCAGTTGGATTATAACACTTTCTGCTGTCTCTTGAGAACTCTGTAAGAACCTCCTGTTTCAGTGAGTATGAATTTTCACAGTCACCTGCTCAGGTATAAATGTGGAACTGTTGTATTTCTCTGTAATCGAGCTGAACTCAGCTCTTGAGCCACCACCCTCACCCCCTGGCAAGTGAAGGCACAGGTCTGCTCTGCTCTGGAGCACCCACCCCTGCAGGGCTCAGCCCAGGAGTTCAGTACATGACTCAGAAACCTTCTGGCATCCAGGCTTTGGTCAGGTCTCTTCCAGTCTTCTTCCTCCCACCAGAAACCCAAACCGGACATCTGCTGAGGCGGAAAAGCTGCCCCTGCAGCATCACACGTTCTTCTGCAGTCCAATTCACGGGGTAAACGCCCTGCCCTAGGTTTTTAGCCTTTCTCAGCTCAGAAAGCCTCTTCTGTCTCCGAAACCTCAGTCCTTGCAGTAGAGAAGAGCCTTGTCCTTCCAGACTGTTTCCTCTGCTGTGATCTGAAAACAGTCTAAATTCAGAAACTTGATGAATGGTGGGTCCATCAGCCCCCACCTGCCCTGAAGCAATGGACAGCCCAGACTCTGCAGGTGGAGGGCCGCAGGCAATAAGAAAATTGTGGGAGAGGGAAACTTCGGTTATTATCTCTGAAATTCATCCCCTACATCATTCAGAACCTACCATCTCCCATTTTGTGTTTTTCTTCTATTTCTCACCTGTGAGCGTCTTGCTTTCTCAGGTAGGTTGTGATCTCTGGAAGGGACCCTGTCTCCTCCTGCTTTGCAGTCCTTGGGGCCATTAGCAGGAGTAAGCACTTCAGAGCTAGGGGGAGCCCCAAATTGGGAGTTGGGAGATGTTTGTTCTCTTCTAGACCTGCTGTTGAGTAACGGGTAGACTTGGTCAAGTCGTCTGACCTCATCTGTAACATGAGGGGCTGGACTCAATGCCTCCCCCATCTTTAATTTGCTAGTCTTGCGCAGGAAGCTTGTTCTTCAAATGGGATGTAAGGTACATATTTTTCTGAGGAAACTTGGAAACAAGGACCAGGGATACATCAGTATCCTATTCAAGTTAGCAAAGCATTTGAATATTTCACTGAATTTTAGGCCCCCCCCCAAAAAGAGTCCACAGCCTCCATTTCCCACAGCCTCCATTTCCCACATTGCTAGTTTGATCATGAGCAAAAGCAGCACCACATTTTATCACTGATTTTTCAATGCCCATCCATGATTTTTTTTTTTTTTTTTTTTTTTTTTTTTTTGTGGTACGCGGGCCTTTTCAGCACTTCCGGGCCTTGTTTAGGGCAAAGCAGCCCCTCATTCTTCATCTTTTCTTCAATCTTTTTTTTTTTTTTTTTTTTTTTGCGGTACGCGGGCCTCTCCCCGTTGCGGCCTCTCCCGTTGCGGAGCACAGGCTCCGGACGCGCAGGCTCAGCGGCCACGGCTCACGGGCCCAGCGGCTCCGCGGCACGTGGGATCCTCCCGGACCCGGGCACGAACCCGTGTCCCCTGCCTCGGCAGGCGGACTCTCAACCACTGCGCCACCAGGGAAGCCCCATGATATATTTTATAAGCATATCCATAGTGTTTTTTCCTGGAACACTTGTAAAGCTAATCATGGTTCATCTCATTTCTCAACATCCTGCCAGACAAATCCCTTTTTAAAATAAATCTTAGTCAATGTAATTGTGAGGATTCGTCCCGCTAGCTCTAGTGTAAGGCTGAGCAGGCTTGATGAACAAATCCTTGGGATAGGTTTGGTTAGCATCCTCCTCTTTTGTCTGTTTGGCTTTGATAGATGTGCCTTCTTAAAACAAGATGAATATTTTCCAAGCCCTGCTGCCTCATCTCCAAATCTACAGAATTTCATTGAGGTCCTGGCGCTCTCGGGGTGACTGTGGCACCGACGGAAATGGCAAGATACAATGTGGTTTAGAAAGAATGGCAGTTACTGAGTAGAAGAACAGATTCTGTGTAAAATACTAGAGTCTCTTTTTTTTTTAATTTATTTTTTATTGAAATATAGTTGATTTACAATGGCCAGTAGGCACAGGGAAAGATGCTCAACATCACTAACCATTAGAGAAATGCAATGAAAAACTATCATGAGGTATCAACTCACACCGGTCAGAATGGCCGTCATTAAAAAGTCTACAGGGCTTCCCTGGTGGCGCAGTGGTTGAGAGTCCGCCTGCCGATGCGGGGGACGCAAGAAAGAAAAAAGAAAAAAAAATGTCTATATGTGTATAACTGAGTCACTTTGCCATACAGCAGAGATTGGCACAAATAGAGTCTCTTCAGTCATCTGAACATATAACTTTTTATACACAAGGGGTCTAGTACATTGTTAAGCATTGGGGCCTGGTGTGCGTCAGACCTGTCTTACCTTCTCATAAAATTGCAAAACCATTATAGTCCTCAGGACTTGGATAACTATGCCAGATATATTTAAGTGTTTTTAGCTGAATTAAACCTTCTCAGACCAATTACGTATCAACTTCCCGGTCCTCTTCCAGAATCGATGTCAGGCAGTGTCAGAATTTCAAGTGACTTTGTTATTCCTCTCTGGTTGGTGTCTGGCCTTTCCTTCCCCCTCCTCTTCCCATCTGCAGGTTTGTTCCACCACGCAGCTTAGAAATACATTTACAGTCAAGTTGATGTCACATTTCCAAGTGGAAAAACAGGCAGGGTGTCTAAAGCATCTGCCTTACTTTCTATATCATTTCTTTCTTAATACTTTTAGAGTGAGTTCAAGAATAAGCCTCTCACATCCAGATTCCTGACATTGTTTCTGTAATAGGTGATGAAAATTGAGAGAGCAGTCAAATAACTGCAGGGATAGCAAAGCTGTAGTTCTTACAAAACCTTGAGAGGGCCTAAGGATCGGAAAGATGCTATAGTGTTCTCCTCTGTCAAAGGAAAAGAGAGTTTTTGGCTTAGTCTCTTCAGCCTATATTCCATTCTTCAATTACAGGAAAGTTCTGTGAAATCAGGCTGAAGGAGGAGATGCATTTTATCTATATTATGGACACATTTTGGATCCCCTATATTAAATACTCTGCATGTCACCTCATTGCCACCAGATTGCCACTATTCCCAACCCTGCGTCTCGTTTTGACTGCAGTCTGGGGCTGGTACTGGGACCAGCCTTGCCCCTTTCATAGCTCAAAGTTACAGGCCAACCAACGGCCTTGTCGAAATCATAAAATTACTAAGAATTGAGAAGGTCTTAGACTTTACGTGTTGTCAGGGACAAAGCGGATTGCTTCAATTTTTTTAATTAGTTCAGAGGTTCCAAGGACTGGCTGTAAAAATAACTGTGAAAAAAAACCCCTCCAAAACTGAAGGCGGCTTATTCATTATATTCCGGATGAATAGACTCTCCC
This sequence comes from Physeter macrocephalus, assembly GCF_002837175.3. Lineage (NCBI taxonomy): Eukaryota > Metazoa > Chordata > Mammalia > Artiodactyla > Physeteridae > Physeter > Physeter macrocephalus. The sequence goes on along the minus strand of NC_041226.1, from coordinate 17,177,169 downwards.
AGGAAGGAATTTGGAAACCCGTTTCTGGGAGCTTTTATTTCAGGCATTCTGGGAAGACCAAGCAGCTTGATGTGGGGAGGTTGGCCCCCTGTGCCACTTTAACGTAGCAGGTTTTGTATTCCTTGTCATTCTGGAGCTTCTTTCCCTCCTGCTTTCTGACCTCATCTTTCTTCACAGCATCAGCCTGTGCCCTGGGCATGTCTTTCTTACACACCTGGTCCACTGTCTCCTGTGGGTTCTCTGCCACTTGGTCCCAGGTGTCTGGTTGACAGACCACACATCCAAGCCCCTGAACTGTTGGGTGCTGCAGAGTGGGGCTTTAGAGATGCAAATCAGGAGTTTATTCAGCCTCCTGCGTTTGAGGTTAGAGGGACTCAAGCTAAGCTCCAGGGCCAGATTCCCTAAACCATACAGCCTGCAGCAGCTAGAGGTGCCCTTGTTCAGACTCTTTGGGCCTCCTGGGTGTGTCTGGGGCCCTGTGGTTCTTATGGCGCTGGAACGGTCCAGGGCAGTTTATTCAGGTGACTGTAAGGTTACTGCCTTGGAAACCCCTTGTTGTACCCACATTGAACATGGGTTTGTTCAGTGAAGTGTCTGTTGCATTTAGGGACCTGACTTCATCCTATATATTTGTTTTATTGTCTATCTCCCACCACTAGATTATAAGTTGTATGAAGGCAGAGACTCTTTTAGTCACCACTGTATCCTACAGTGCCTGGCAGATAGTAGGTGCTCAATAAACATTCCTTGGTTAAGTAAGTGATTGCCACTGAATTGCAAACTGTCAGTGATAAATGGTGGATAAAATGGCAGGAGACATCAATCATTGCCCAGAAATTCTAGAAAGGGGTATCTGAGCCTGTCATATCCTGAGACTTGGCCAGGCATTCCCTTTGGAATGAGCGATCTGGACCTTCAATTAGAGACGTACCTGCTATTGGGAAGTCAGTGTCTTGGGGACACATCAGTTTGCCAGTTCTGGGAGGAGGGCAGTCTGGCAGGCACTGGACAGCAGGGGACAGTGCGGGCAAGAGAGTGGCAGTGAGGGGTCCCACTGGCAGTGAGGCAGCACTGAGATAGCCGAGCGGGAGGACCAGCATCAGGACATCTGTCAACCAGCAGAAGGGCCTCAGTCCCCTCCCTGTCCTCCACCAGGCTTAGGATGTCCGCGTGGGTTGGGGATTGCCAGAAACTCTCCAGGTGTTCTGGTCAGTCTCTCTGCGGCAGAATCACCCGCCCACATTTCCTGATGGAGCCCAGCCACAGTTTCAGAGCCCAGCCAGGCAGGCTGAGGTTCAGGGCAGGATGATTATAAGGATGGTGGACTCAAGAGGCAAGAAAAAGCACATGGTGAGGCGCACAGACACGCCGTCCTTCTCCAGCCGAATGGCTTTTGGCGGGTCAGTTAACATTTCACCCGCAAGTTGGGGAGAAAGAATACGCCTTCAGCGTGGTTGTGATTTAAAGATTAAATGAGATAACGTATATAGTAAAGCTTTTAGGACAGTGTCTGACAAATAATAAGAACATAATACGTGGTTGTTATCGTCTAAGTTATTTTCTGTTACACTTATGAAAAGAAAGGGATATACTGGGGAAAATGGAACAAATCCTCAGGTTAATAATACACTTTCTGCCTCCTAGAAGGCCTGAACTGGTGCAGTGCTTTACTTACGGTTGTTTGTGTTTTACATTATCCAAGGAAAATCTAATTGTAAATGATCACATGGGAAAGAATCTTCCTTGTCCTCTTGGGAAGCATAAGCTAGTTGGAAAGCTTTGTGAACAGCTCCGATCTCTCTCCGGCCCTGGGGAGATCCGCCCATTGGCCGGTTTGGGTCTGTGTCCTGCCCTAGCTGAACAGGTGCTCTCTGAGGGCCTTTGAGAGGACGTGTAATAGATATGATAAAGGCATATCCTACAGTCGCAGCGTCTCTGCGCCTCCAGGGAGGCGGAGAGGCTCTTCATGTCAATTAATTATTCACATTTTCGCTTCTTCCCCTCAAACACTTGGCGTCCTACCTAGCTCCACGGAGGCAGGTTTGCTCTGGGCGTGCGTAACGCCAGCACCCGATGACGATGACGGCGTGGCACTGCATTCTGTGCCCCTTTGAGCCTGTTTATTTCAGGGTCTCATGCAGTGGGCACATGCTGGCGACGGCCGGAGCGTACTAAGGCCACCGCTCATTCCTCCGACCCGTCTCAGGGGCAGGATATTAGCCGCTTACGTCGCTGTGGTTCACACGGTGAAGAGGCAGCTCTGGGGTCGGGTCTTCGTCCTCCTTGCTTGCTTGATCAGGGCTGCATCCCGGGTGAGCCGCGCTTGGCCGGGCGCCTTTCAGCCCCCTCCCTGCACCGAAGCTGGGCATCTTGCCCTTTTGCAGAGCTGTAAACATCCACTCAGCCGTGCAGGCTTCTGCGTGGCCTTTGTTACTGCTCCTCGGCAACCTCTGTGCCGCCCATAGAGGTGGCCAACGGAGCACCCCCGACAGCTCTGTCTCGGAGACTCAGGAGCTGACTTCGCCCGGGCCCCTGCTCACCCAGGCCTCTCCCAGCCCTCTGCTTTCCCTTGTCACTCTCTGCTCTTCTGTCACTGCAGTGCCGCCCTGCACTTCCCCTTGAGGGCAGCGCTCACATGCAAAGACCTGGGCACGTGCCCTCGGGGAGGCGGTTTCTGAGAGTCCTCCTCAGAGACCCAGGGCCGGAAGAAGGAGACGTAAAGGGGTGTCCATGACAGGAAGCTGTGGACTGGTGGCCGAGAAGCCAGCCAATCAGAAGCAGGCAGGAGAGCAGGAGAGAGAGGTGAAGGAGCAGAAGCGTGGCCAGAAATGGCTGGAGAGTGAAAGCTGCTCCTTCGGCCGGGAAACAAGTACTTCTGTGCAGAACCGCGGGGGAACTGTGCACACAGACCTCATGCCATAGCCAAGTGCCTGCCCACTCACTCCCTCTGTGCCCTCGGCAGGTTCCTTCACCTCTTTGTGCCTCAATTTCCTGCTCTCTAAAGTGAGGACAAGGGGAGCGACCCTCCCCGCCCCCCCCCCCCGCCCCTGACTTCTGGGGTTGTTGTGAGGATTCCGTGAGCTCGTACATGTAGAACACTGGGCCACAGTGAATGTCATCTGTGTGTCACCCAGCAACATCACCCCACGTCCATGGCCACGCACACCCTGAGCGTGGGGTTAGGATCTTAATGGGACCGCCTGATGCTCTGACAACTTCTTTTCCCAAACACTCTTCCTACTCCACACGTCCTTTTTTCCCCTCGTAGAAATCATCGGTGATTTTCTCAAGTGAATGTCTTCATCCTCAGATTATTCAAAGCCTTTCTACACCTTCCATTTATAGTAGGCATTCACAACTGTTTAGTGAAAGCACGTCTCCACGGGTGGGCGATCAGGGCACCATAGAGAAGTGAAATATCCATCGTAGGCGACTGTGGCGTCTCCTCCTGCCACCCCTGGAGCTTACTGACTGGCAGGAAATGTCATTGGTTTGTGTTTTCACTACTCTTGCTTCAACTTCACTTCTGCTGGTAGTGGTGCTTATGTTCAGTGAAACAGAAAGTAGCCAGGTGAGCTGAAAGAGCAAGCAAAGAAAAGGACCAGAATAATCTATGAATTCCGATTGTTCTTAAGCCACCAAGATGAATTTTCACTGGTTCATATCAGAACAGGGCACACACGCGATAACTGTATGAAAGCAGGAATGTGGCCGAAAGGTAACTGGTCCATCCTTAAGTTCAGCACGTCACCCCAGCAACACACAGGTCCAGTTGCCAACAGGACATCCCTCCTGGAAGTCAATCGGGCATCACGAGCCAGCATGGCCAACGTGGATCTCCTTATCTTTCCCCACAAGCCTGCCCTTCTTCCTCTGTCTTCTGTCTCAGCTAAGCATCAACATCAGATGAGTTGCTCAAGCCAGAAACATCAAGGTCAAGTCCTCTCCTGCTTTTCCTGCTCCTGCCTCCCGGCCTGTGGGCTCCTCAAGCTTCCTAAATAGCCTGTGAGACTAGCTCTCTTCTGTACACCCAGTGAAAGTGTCGCTGTGTGTTTTGAGCCAACCCCAAGCAGTGGCTCAAAACAGCAGTCATTTATCATTTCCCTTGTGTCTCGGGTCAGCTGTTCCAGACCAAGATCTGCTGGGTGTCTTTGAGTGTCTTGAGCCTGGCTGATGGAGGCTTGGCTCAGCCAGGCTGGCTCGGGTCCACGTCGCCCTCATACTCCTTTCTGGCCCCAGTGGGCTGGCCCGAGCATGTTCTCCTCATGGAAACGTTAGAAGCACAAGAAACAAGCCAAAACGCATGCCACTATTTCTGTTGGCCAAAGCTAGGCGTATGGTCTCATTCGAAGTCAAAGGGTGGGGAAATGCACTACAGCCATTTAGTAGAAGGAACTACAAGGCCACATGGCAGAGAGCAAGGTGACAGGGTAAGATAAAGAACCAGGGCCAATAATGCAATCTCCCGCGTCCTTGTTATCCTGACCTAGACTCTTCACTCATCTTCTAACTGCTTGCTTTGCCTATAGCCAACCGCCCCTGACTTGATCCCAGCATCCCTTTATTAAAAATTTCCACTGCCCCTTATCACTGCCAAATTGAGCCGAAGCCCTGTACAGCTTGGCTCCAATCCATTTTTCCTGCTGTATCTGTTGCCATATTTCAGAATTACACACCACCCCTTTCCAAATGTGCTTGTTTTTCGCACAGTTCTGTGCCTTCGTAAACTGTTCCCTCTTCCTGCAGTGATCTCCCCCATATTTGAGGTTATTGTAAGTGAGAGATCATCGACCCTTCAAGACCCAGTTCACCTGGAGCATCTTCCAGAAAGCCCTCTCAGAAGCCCCCTGGAGAAAAAAATTGCTCCTTCCTTTGTGATGTGGTAGTAAACTGAAATTGCATCACGCTTATACTTAACTCATAGCAATTCGAGAATACATGCTCAGCCAGAGAGAGAAAGAGAGGCAGAGCTTAAATAATTCCACCCACCATTCTACTCCGTGATTGTGGGAGTACTGAGACTTGACTTTGCTGTTACCTTAGTCATCCTTTGGTTTCAGAATCCTCTTCAGCTCCCAAAAGCCTCTTGTAGCATAAAAGGCACAGCCTACTGAGCGGGGGTCTAGTGTTTAATGATACAGGGCTCTTCTTTTATAACAGCCAGGCAGCAAGCCTTTATTTCATCTGCTGTTCAAAGGAACATCTATCTGGATGTGTGGTCCTGTTGCAAATCAGGACCTTCCAGTTCTATACTGGAAATTCAAGGGACTTTCAGTGGTAATAGTGTCTATAGTAAATGTTTATGTCATGGTGACTTTAGTATCTTCCCTCCACCTCAGATGCTACTCTATCATATTTCCTATAGACTTATATCAGATTGAATTTTAATCTTTATGTCGGTGTTTCCCAGCTAAGTCGTGAAGTTCTCATTTGTGGCTTATGGTTCTTTATGGCTGCTGCCTGTGGCTGTGCAGGTCATACACTGTACAGCTCTAAGGGGGCACTAGCCACGCCAGAGTCTATGTAAATGGACTCCCCCGTAGTCATGGTGCCAGCTTCCTTGTCTCCCAGTGCCTGGTACATATTGATTGCTCAAGAAATGTGTGGGTGAATGAGGGAAGGAGAAAGAAGGCAACAAGAAACTGAGCTAACTGTTCCCAGGTGAGATATTTAACAGTCAGCGTTCGAATGAAAATTCAGACAGGTTTTGCTCCAGCAAAATGAAGACCATGTTATCATAGGTGCCTGTGATGAAATGTACATGTAAACCCACTTGGAATGTCTTGTTTAACTACAAAAAAAATCACCTTTCATCCTGCAAACTGATCAAGGTGATGGTTCCTAAAAGCACATCATGCTTCTCAAACGTTACCGACCCCATGATCGCCCTATGCCTGATACCCTGGTGGACATCATGAGGCATGTGTGTGGAGACAGGTCTAGATTCTAGATGAATCTTGCCCTCCAAGTCACAATAGAGTTAAAGTTTCCTTGATTTCCCTTGGATGGTCATACAACTTAAATAAATGCAAGAGGAGCCATCATGAACAAGAACAAGCCTTTTATCAGGTTACTTGATGAAATACGCTGAATATTTTTAAAGTAGAAATATGTCAATGTGCCTGGCAAACTGTTCACCCCATGGGAGAAGGTTGCCAAGGTAAATGGTCACCTTCACACTTGGAATTCTCTGTTCTGCCAGAGGACACGGGGAGGGGAACTGACCCAATCAGGACGTATGGGCTTCTGGGTGGACATGGCCTGAGGAGGGGGCCAAAAGGCAGCAGGACACGGGCAATGATGGTCCAACCATGCGTCACCCCACCCCTAACCACAGCCCCTGGAAGCTCTGACAGCAAGAACACGGTGCTCGCCCCCCTCCCCGCTGGGTCGTTCTTCCCTGTGTCTCGAGCAGCAAGATGGTCACCACCCGGCCACCCTACCGTCGGGACACAGTTGGCAGGATGCCTCACCAGCCAGGGCTTGATGTGTCAATTAGAGTAAATGCCTGGTGAAGAAAGGATTCCATAAATGTTAAATGAATGAACAAACGGATGAATAAACCAATGAAATAAGCAAACCAAAGAAGTGCAATGATACAGGGACCATTTGCGGGGGAAGGCACTGCAGTTACCTAAGGAAATTCTAAATGGTGTACACTTAGTGCTACAGCATCTTCCCTAACGGCCCTGTTGTCCTTTCCAGACCCATGGAGACTTGACTCTGTGCTGTTCAATAGAAAATACACTCAACCTGATGAAGCACCACACCAAGGCTGCCCTGACAGCGCCCAGCTTGGGAAGCGGTGTAATAGTTCTTGAGTTTGGGGCTGCTAGGGTGCTGCAGCAGTAGTATTTGCACGTGAACCTGGGACCAGAATTTCAAAACAATCAAGGAGTCCGTTCAGTTAAAATTGAGCTTCTCTTCCTGCCCGAGGCCTTGCATGTTTATCACGGGACACCTCAGTGAAATAGTCACCGTTTGTCTCTTGGGTTTTGTTTTGTGCTGCTAGGTGAGCTCTCCGTGGAGGAAGCGCAGGACCCCTTCTTGGTCAGCATCCACATAATCGCAGACCCAGGGGAATCCCGACCCCTGCAGGAGGCCATCGACAAGGTCTTGGCTTGGATCCACCCAGGCCTCCAGCTGTTCAGGGTCTCTGAAAGGAGGGCGTCCCGGCGGCGGAGGAAGGCCCCCAAGGTGGCGCAGCCAGCCCTGGCGGTGGTCCTCTTCCTGCAGGAGGAGTACGGCGAGGAGCAGATCCTGCAGCTGCACCGCACGCTGCAGCGGCCGCCCTGGCGCCATCACCACACGGAGCGCGTGCCTAGCGGGTTTCTGCCCTACCTGCCCTGCAGCCAGGAGTTCTTCACTCTGGCCCCCGGGACACCGCTGTGGGCCATCCGGCCTGTGCACTACGGCAAGGAAATCGTGCGCTTCACCATCTACTGTCGCCATGACAACTACGCCGACATCCTCAAGTTCTACGAGCTGATACTCAAGCGGAGCCCCAGCCAGAGGAAAACGGACTTCTGCATCTTCCCCATTTTCTCCAGTCTGGATGTGGACATCCAGTTCTCCCTGAAGAGACTGCCCTGTGACCAGACCCCGGTCGCCACTGATTGCTCCGTGCTGGAGTTCCGAGTCAAGGACATTGGCGAGCTGGTGCCTCTCTTGCCCAACCCCTGCAGGCCCATCAGTGAGGGACGCTGGCAGACGGAGGACCACGATGGGAACAAGATCCTTCTGCAGGTACCTTGGGGGAAGTCTGTCTGTCTGTGTCTATCTCCACTTGGGGAGAACAGAGAAACAAGTGAATTGGTTCTGCCAGACACCCTGGTTAGTAGCTGTTACAGAACAATGAGTTAAGAAAAAAGATCAGTGACCCTCTGTCTGGCTCGTAGACCAAGTCAAGGTGTCCATACGCTAATTAAACAGTTTTCCCTTAGCTGCCGTGGCCATGCGCCCCAGGCAGGCAACGGCCGATTCCTCTAGCGCCTCTTCACCCACCTGTTTGAGCATCCACTAAATGCTTGTGGCTCCCGGGGGTTTAGAGTGAACTGATATCCCAGGGAATTTGGTATTAAAGATTCCTTAATCTACCCCCTCACAAGTAGGGAGTTTTTACCAATGAATTCTTCACTTCCACAAGGGAATTTCAGGAAAACCCATCTATGACAATTGTAAAATATGCTGACGTTCAGTAGAGAAGATACCTGTTTTCTTCATCGCTCTGGTGCCTCCCCTCCCCCTTCTACCCTTCCACCCTTCTACTACTGGGCAATAGGTGGTTCGAATTCAGTGATCATTGGAAATGACTTTCTTGGTGTTTTAAGGAGTACGTGATGCCTCTGGAGCTTCTTTCATTCAGCTTAGGAAGGGGGAGTGAATACATGGAAGGAAATGGATGCAGTAGACTCTTCTGTTGCTTCCGTGGTTAATGTCTTGGCTCAATTACTGGACCCATTTCTCCTCCCATCCTTCCAGCAATCGTCCCAAACTCTTTAGACGTCATTAGTCATACTCTAGAATTCAAAGTTCACCATACAGATTTAAGAAGGTCCTATACCTACCCTACCTGATAAATGCTTTCAAGACCCAGACTTTCTAGAATTGACAGGTAAATCCGTTCCAGGCATATAGGATTTTGTCTTTCTGAAACACCTCTGCCTCTGGCATCTCAGTTTTCACATACGGCCACCTGAGAGGAGAAAGTTGATAGCAAGTTCGGGGACATTGTCTTGAAAGGTGCTGATTGTATTTACTTGAATCACAGGTAAAGTTTCATAGTTTTTGTTGGTTTGGGCATTAAACATCAGAACTATAATCCACATATTGAAAAATGAAGTGAGAATTTGGCACATGACAGATACCTGGCTCAAACTACCACCAGGACACATGGCTCAAGTCAAAAAGGTCACCTTGAGGTATTTACGATTTAGAGGAACTAGATAATTTTCAGATTTCCCTTTGAACTATGCAAATAAGTAATATTGCTTTATTATTCACTGTACTAAATGCTAGCTAGCATTTGTTTTATTTTTTAATTTTTATTTTATATTGGAGTATAGTTGATTTACAGTGTTGTGTTCATTTCAGGTATACAGCAAAGTGATTCAGTTATACATATACATATATATATACTTTTTCAGATTATTTTCCCATATAGGTTATTACAGAGTATTGAGTAGAGTTCCCTGTGCTATACAATAGGTTCTTGTTGATTATCTATTTTATGTATAGCAGTGTGTATATGTTAATCCCAACCTCCTAATTTATCCCTCCCACCCACCCACCTACCTTTCCCCTTTGGTAACTGTAAGTTTGTTTTCAAAGTCTCTGAGTCTGTGTCTGTTTTGTAAATAAGTTCATTTGTGTCATTTTTTTTAGATTCCACATATAAATGATATCATATGATATTTGTCTTTCTCTGACTTACTTCACTTAGTATGATAATCTCTAGATCCATCCATGTTGCTGCAAAGGGCATTATTTCATTCTTTTTTGTGGCTGAGTAATATTCCAATGTATATATGTACCACATCTTCTTTATCCATTCCTGTCAGTGGACACTTAGGTTGCTTCCATGTCTTGGCTATTGTAAATAGTGCTGCGATGAACACTGGGGTGCAAGTATCTTTTCAAATTGTGGTTTTCTCTGGGTATATACCCCGGAGTGGGATTACTGGATCATATAGTAGCTCTGTTTTTAGTTTTTTAAGGAACTTCCATACTGTTCTCCATAGTGGTTGTACCAATTTACATTCCCACCAACAGTGTAGGAGGGTTCCTTTTTCTCCACACCTTCTCCAGCATTTATTGTATGTTAGACTTTTTGATGATGGCCATTCTGACTAGTGTGAGGTGATACCTCATTGTAGTTTTGATTTGCATTTCTCTAATAATTAGCGATGCTGAGCATCTTTTCATGTGCTTTTTGGCCATCTGTATTTCCTTTGGAGAAATGTCTATTTAGATCTTCTGCCCATTTTTTGATTGGGTTGTTTGTTTTTTTGATATTGAGCTACATGAGCTGTTTGTATATTTTGGAGATTAATCCCCTGTTGGTCACACCATTTGCAAATATTTTCTCCCATTCTGTGGGTTGTCTTTTCATTTTGTTTATGGTAGTTCTTTTTGTGCAGAAGCTTTTAAGTTTTTATTAGGTCCCATTTGTTTATTTTTGTTTTTATTTTCATTACTCTAGGAGGTGGATCCAAAAAGATATTGCTACGATTTATGTCAAAGAGTGTTCTGCCTATGTTTTCCTCGAAGGGTTTTATAGTATCCAGTCTTAGATTTAGGTCTTTAATCCATTTGGAGGCTTATTTTTGTGTATGGTGTTAGAGAGCGTTCTAATTTCCTTCTTTTACATGTGGCTGTCCAGTTTTCCCAGCACCACTTATTGAAGAGACTGTCTTTTCTCCATTGTATATTCTTGACTCCTTTGTCATAGAGTAATTGACCGTAGGTGCATGGCTTTATTTCTGGGCTTTCTATCCTGTTCCATTGATCTATAAATCTGTCTTTGTGCCAGTACCATACTGTTTTGATTACTGTAGCTTCATAGTATAGTCTGAAGTCAGGGAGCCTGATTCCTCCAGCTCCATTTTTCTTTCTTAAGATTGCTTTGGCTATTCAGGGTCTTTTGTGTTTCCATTTTAAGATTTTGTTGTTCTAGATCTGCAAAAAAAATTCCATTGGTAATTTGATAGGGATTGTGTCAAATCTGTAAATTACCTTGGGTAGTATAGTCATTTTGACAATATTGATTCTTCCAATCCAAGAACATGGTATATCTTTCCATCTGTTTGTGTCATATTCGATTTCTTTCATCAGCATCTTATAGTTTTTGGAGTACAGATCTTTTGCCTCCTTAGATAGGTTTATTCCTAGGTATTTTATTCTTTTTGATGCCATGGTAATTGGGAGTGTTTCCTTAATTTCTCTTTCTGATAGTTTGTTGTTGGTGTGCAGAAATGCAACAGATTTCTGTGTATTAATTTTGTATCCTGTAACTTTACCAGATTCATTGATGAGCACTAGTAGTTTTTTGGTAGCATCTTTTCTATGTATAGTATCATATCATCTGCAAACAGTGACCGTTTTACTTCTTTTTTCCTATTTGGGTTCCTTTTATTTCTTCTCTGATGGCCATGGCTAGGACTTCCAAAACTATGTTGAATAGAAGTGGCAAGAGTGGACATCCTTGTCTTGTTCCTGATCTTAGAGGAAATGTTTTCAGCTTTTCACCATTGAGAATGATGTTTGCTGTGGGTTTGTCATATATGGCCTTGATTATGTTGAGGTGGGTTCCCTCTGTGTCCACTTTCTATAAAGATTTTACCATAAATGGGTGTTGAATTTTGTCAAAAGGTTTTTCTGCATCTATTGAGATGATCATATGGTTTTTATTCATCAGTTTGTTTATGTGGTGTATCGCACTGATCAATTTGTGTATATTGAAAAATCCTTGCATCCCTGGGATAAATCCCACTTGATTATGGTGTATGATCCTTTTATTTTATTGTTGGATTCGGTTTGCTAGTATTTTGTTGAGGATTTTTGCATCTATGTTCATCAGTAATATTGGCCTATAATTTTCTTTTTTTGTGTGGTATCTTTGTCTGGTTTTGGTATCAGGGTGATGGTGGCCTCATAGAATGAGTTTGGGAGTGTTCCTTCCTCTGCAGCTTTTTGGAAGAGTTTCAGGAGGATAGGTGTTAACTCTTCTCTAAATGTTTGATAGAATTCACCTGTGAAGCCATCTGGTCCTGGACTTGTTTGTTGAGAGGTTTTGTGTTTTTTTTTTTTAACATCTTTATTGGAGTATAATTGCTTTACAATGGTGTGTTAGTTTCTGCTGTTGGGAGATGGTACCTTTCTAAGAATTTGTCCATTTTTCTAGGTTGTCCATTTTATTGGCATATAGTTGCTTGTAGTTATCTCTTATGATTTTTTTGTATTTCTGTGGTGTCAGTTTTATAATCCCTTTTGAAATGTGAGAAAAGTTTTCTTCTGTGTTTGAAGACTGCCAATTTTTAATGCAAAACAGTGTAGTTGTGTAAGTAAAAATTAATGAAAGGATTTTGTTTATACTAAAAAATCAAAATGAATGTGATTGTTTCTGAGGGACTTTTTCCTTTTTGCAGTATTTAGAATATTTTTTGCTCTCAATCCCTGTAATAATGTAAATGAAAGAATAAAGTAGGAAAGCTTGGCCCGAACTCCACTCAAAGGAATCATTGAAAGAATATTTCAAAGAAAAGCCACAGATTTAAATGGCTATACAATCTGTATGGGTGCAGGCTTTTGAATTTAGAGCATTCAAGAGTGAAAAGAGTAAGAAAAAAAGATTTGTATCATGGATTCTCAGGCATTTGGGCCTTTGTTCAAAATAGTAATATGCCAAAGAGTTAATGTGGGCAGAAATGACTAATAGTCTCTCTTACAGTTCCTGATTATGGCTGTTTGAACAGGTTACTACTTACTGCATCACTGCAGAAAGCAGTCCTCTGCTCTAGCATGAGAGATATGCCTGCCCACCTCTTTAAATTACTTTTAAAAGTAAAAATTTATACTTCATTCTTTAGCAAAATGAAGATATTTTGGTCGTGGAGGGAGGGACACAGTTGAGAGAACGCCTTTTTTTTTTTTTTTTTTTTTTTACATTCTCCTTAGCAGTGTGTTTCCCAAGTTTCATTTTCAACATACGTGCTTTTGTTCCATTGGGTGCAGTTATACGTTGAAGGCAGTCTTGGTTGGGTAGTTTCTAGTTGCTTTCTTAAGATATAGATTGCATTTCAGTTCCTCATCCTGCCCCATCAAGTTAACATTCCGTATTTCAGAGACCTCCTCCAGCCATTTAATTCCTCTGGAGGAGAAAAGCTGAGAGATTTGTTTCTGGGAGCTCCTCAGCCTCTTATAAGAATTTGGAAATGTTTTTAACTAAGATCTGATTAGATGGAAAGAAAGCCTTCTACCTCCTGAAACTCACCTCTCCTTTCTGGCATTGCCTGATTCAGGGGGAAAAAGGCGGAGAGGAGGTGGGTGGGGAGTTGCCAGCATCGGATGTTGCCCAAGATTCCTTTAGAAAATGCATCTTAGAAATTTGCATTAATGCTTGATGATCGAAACTACAGCTTTCTATAGCTAAGATCTGTGTTACACGAACTAGAAGTAAACTAACACTGTACTTTGAACATAATAAGTTCTCTTTACTTTTTTTTTTTTTTTTTTTTTTTTTTTTTTGCGGTACGCGGGCCGCACGTGGGATCTTCCCGGACCGGGGCACGAACCCGCGTCCCCTGCACCGGCAGGCGGACTCTCAACCACTGCGCCACCAGGGCAGCCCTCTCTTTACTTTTTATTGAAGAATAATATAAATGATATATACAAGGAAAAGTGAACATCACAAATATATGCTCAGTGAATTTTCACAAATTGAACATTTGCATAAGCAACACCCAGATGAAGAAGCAGAACATAGAAACAGAAGAGAAGTCTTCTCTTCCCCCATTCCTGGGACTCCCTTCCCTTAAATGAACATATTAATTACTCTGTATTTCACAAAAGTGAGGGGAAGGAGTATCTGGTCACAAAAGTTGGGAACATGGCTGTGTTATCTGGGGGTGTTTTTGTATTTATAGGTAGCTCCCACATTTTTTTTATGAAAAGACTTAGGTTGGCTAACAAAGATATAGATCATACAAGAAAGATTAATATAATTAGATACCAAAGGGACTTGAAGTAGAGGAAAAATAATGATAGGAAGGTAAGCCAAGTATGACATCCAAAGTGCATGTCATTTCCTATCTGAGAGCTATGCTGTTTAACTGGTAGCCACTAGCCACATGTGGCCATTTAAATTTAACATTTAAGTGAATTAAAATAAAAAATTCAGTTCCTCAGTCTCACGAGAACATTTCAAGTCCTCAGTAGCTCCATGTGGCTGGTGGCTCCCATATTGGTTAGCACACATACAGAACATTTCCATCACTGCAGAAAGTTCTGTTGGACAGCATTCTTCCAGAAGTAGGCCCCAGTTTTGATTTTGAGTTCTCCAGCAGCAAAAACAGACTGGAAAATCAGCAGTGATACAATTTAGAATCCATGAGGCAAAAATAAACTATGCTTCAGATGCACAACTATTCCAGGTTCTGCATCCTGGGAGCAGCGTTGCGCCCACCTTCTCGTGTCCAGTGAGGTGTCGGCAGCCCGCCCTCAACTGTGCTCTAGAACAGCTGCACTGACGCCTGGCAAGGCTTTCTTACATGGAGCCTGCAGGGTGGGCAGGGTGCCCAGCCAAGAGTCATGCAGCAAAGCCACTGCACAAAGGGAGGCTGGGCAAAACAAGTTGGTCCCTGCCCGCAGCTCCTGAGGCCTTGGCTGAAGTCCAGGGGGAGGGATACACCTTCAGAGAATCTCCCCAGATTTGTTTCTCTCAGCTAAGCTTTTGGTAGATCACGAGGGACAGTGAGCTTGGCTTGTTTCTTTCCAGCCGAGTCGCTGGAGTACACCTGTTCCACGTAGCTGGTAAAGGATGGAGTCATGCGTCTTGAGACTCAGCCAAGCTGGGTTGTATGTTGATGTCTTCTTTTTTTTTTTTTTAAATAAATTTATTTTATTTATTTATTTATTTTTGGCTGCATTGGGTCTTCGTTGCTGTGTGCGGGCTTTCTCTAGTTGCGGCGAGCAGGGGCTACTCTTCGTAGTGGGCGCGGGCTTCTCATTGCAGTGGCTTCTCTTGTAGAGCACGGGCTCTAGGCGCACAGCCTTCAGTAGTTGTGGCTCGCGGGCTCTAGAGCGCAGGTTCAGTAGCTGTGGTGCACGGGCTTAGTTGCTCCGCGGCATGTGGGATCTTCCCGGACCAGGGCTCGAACCCGTGTCCCCTGCATTGGCAGGCAGATTCTTAACCACTGCGCCACCAGGGAAGCCCTGTTGATGTCTTCTTAGGGAGCTCTAAGGAGCCTGACAAGGACACAGGCCTCAGCGATAGGCCAACGCCTCTCTTGGAGGTCTTCCACGGGAGTGCCGTGGGCAAGGCCAAACTCCTTAAGAAGTGATTTGGGGGTCCATCCAAACACAGAGAAGCACAGTTGAGGACCCAAAGGTCAGTTTCACAGAGAGAATGCAGCTGCAATTTTAGGCTGGAAAAATGTGGAAAGCAGGTCACTCCATGTCTTTGAAGAGGTAAGGTAATTTAACAATGGCGTCTAAGCCTTTGGAAGACTTCTTCCATAGAGGATGGTCACCAGCTGTCCTTTGCATCCTCATAAGGCAGAACAGGGAACCGGCTTAAACAAAAGGTTTTAAGTAGCATTTAAAAGACAAGAAATCCTGACACGCAAAATTGTTACCAGTTGAAAGGGCTGCCAGGTTCAGTCTGGAGGACTGTCTTCACTGGAGAGCTTTTAAGATTTCATTCACACCAGCTCGTTTACTTGTCTTCTTCACTCAGCGAGGAGATTGTCTAGACAGTCAGTCCCAGAATACTGGGGCCATCAGCCCTGTGAGGACAGGGAGACGGGTGCTAATGAGGATGCAACTGAGGGACTAAGTGGGCTTCAGAGACTTTAAAAAAATTTTTAATTGTGGTAAAATACACATAACAATACACATAATGATAAAATTTACTGTCTTAACCATTTAAAAATGTATGGTTCAGGAGTGTTAACTACACTCACATCATAGTGCACCCGTCACACCGTCCATCTCCAGAGCTCTTTTCATCTTGCAAAACTGAAACTCTGTCCCCATTAAACAGTAACCCCCTCCCTCCAGCCCCTGGCAACCACCATTCTACCTTCTGTCTCTATGAGCTTGACTGCTCTAGGAATCTCATATAAGTGTGATCATACAGTACTTGTCTTTTCGTGACTGGCTTATTTCAGTTAGCATAATGTCCTCAAGGTTCATCCAAGTTGTAGCCATGTGTCAGATTTCCTTCCTTTTTAAATCTGAATAATATTCTGTTATGAACGTGCCACATTTTGTTTAGCCATTCACCCGTTGATGGACAGGTGAGGCACTTCCATCTTTGGGCTGTTGTGAATAATGCTGCTGTGAACATGGGTGTGCAAATACCTCTTTGGGTCCCTGCTTTTACTTCTTTTGGGTTTGTACCCAGAGGTGCAATTGCTGGGTCACATGGTAAGTGTATGTTGAATTTTTTGAGGAGAGGAACTGCCATACTGTTTTCTGTAGTGGCTGTGCCATTTTACGTTTCTACCAGCAACGTATGAGGATGGGACATGTTTTTTAAGGAAGCAGAGAGAGGCCTGCTCTTTGTTTGCGGGGTACGGTACACCGTATTCTGCACTAGGCGATAAAGAGGGTGATGGTTGGAAAGAACTGAGCAAATACTGAAGTGAGGCCTTGACGCTTCACCCGACACACTCCAGATCTAGACTCTACAGCGGAAATTCTTAACGTGCTGTCCTTGGATCCCAAGCACAACTTGTATGCATGTGTTTATGTGCATCATAAAAGGTACATCATATCATGTCTCAAAATTAACTCTCCAAAGGGTTCCCATTCTCTGGCAGCCCTTCTAGACATTCACCAAGGCCCAAGGCTTTCCATCAGCGGCTCACTTCTCTGGCTTTATCTCGCACTTCTCTCTCTTCTGCTCCCTCTGTGCCTTCCACGTGGGCCTGCTTTCTCTTCCTCAGATGCAGCAAACTCATTCCTGCCTCAGGACCTTTGCACCTACTGCCTGGAATGATCTCCTCCAGGATCTTCACATGGTTGGCTCCTTCTCATCATTCAGGTTTCAGAGATGCCTTCTGTGCCCACCCCACCTAAAGTAGCTCCCAGATAGCCTCCTGACCAGTTACCTTACTTCTCCACTGGAAAGCTAGAAGGTCCTTTTAGAACATAAGCCAGATCATGTGACTCCTGTGCTCAGAACCCCCAGGGGCTACCTGCCCCATCTCTCGTGCAGTATAAACCAGTTTCCTCGCAGTGGCAGGTTGCCGCCCCGCCCTGCTCTTCTCCCGTCACTCTGCCCCAGCCACCCTGGCCTCACTCGTGACCCTTCAGAACACCCTGTGTCTGCTCTGGCCCTCTGCTCAGCCTCCAGCTGGCCACGTGGCTGGCCCTTCTCCCCCACCTCGTCAGGTCTCTGCTCCGTGTCCCCTCCCTAGCGAGGCCTTCCCCGGCCGCAGCGTGACGAGCACCTCCCTCTCCTGTTCCTGCACACACGGACATGCCAGCAGCCGTACTCCTGCCCTGCTTGCCTGTCCCCATGGCGCCACCCCCTTTAACTGACTGCATGCTGACGGAATAGAGGCCACCAGAACCTGGAGGGCAGGGACTTCCCCTGTTTGGCCCGCTAGGCACTGGGGTCCCTAGTGCCTCTAACGGTGTCTGGCACACATTAGACACTCAGTGTTGAACGAATTTTTTTAAAAAAGGAGACAAAAGGGGAGAGAGGTGGGGACTTGGGGCTGTTCCGGGCAGGCCCACGGAGGCGGGTTGAGCAGGGGGAGAGCCCTGGCTGGTGGTTAGAAACAGAGGAAGAGTGACCAGGGCCCGGGGGAGGGGACCGTGACAGGAGGTGCCCGTGGGGGGACTCCTTGGGCCACAGTGCCAGCTGGCTGATGGCAAGGGGGACTCCGGTGCTAAACGCAGGGCAGGGGGCAAAGAGGGTGAGTGGGTGGCCTCCCCCAACCCCTCACGTCAGGTTGGGGGCCCCAGAGAGAACAGTGGCCATGCTGACAGGAGCCCTTCTCCTGCTGAGCCCCTCTGCCCCCGGGAGAGGTGGGCGAGTAAGGGGTGGGCCAGCCGGCATCTCTGGGAAGGCCAGACGACACACGCGACAATGTAACGCTGTCCCCCCTGCAGGCTGGGCGCCTCTGCTTTTAGCTGCCAGAAACGGACACAGACCGTCTCCAGTTGGTCAGCTTCTTGGCTGGGGAGGAGCTTATGCAGGGAAGAGTTTACCCAAGAAATAATAATGGTGTGATAGTGAATATTAATTGCTTGCTTAGGAGCTGCCACACTGTAGGCTAAGTGCACTCTAATACCTTTCTTACTTAACCCTCTCGGCGCGTCTACCAGCCGGGGACCACTCGTACCCCCATCCTGCAGACGCACACCCAGAGATGTAGATCAGTAACTGCCATGCCCAGAATTACCAACAGCAAATGGTGAGACTGGGAGCGAACTTGGGGACATCTGACTCAGCAACCCATGCTGGCTGTGCTGTTCCCTATTTTTTTTTTTAAATAAATTTGTTTGTTTATTTATTGGCTGCGTTGGGTCTTCGTTGCTGCGCGCGGGCTTTCTCTAGTTGCGGCGAGCGGGGGCTACTCTTCGTTGTAGTGTGCGGGCTTCTCATTGCAGTGTCTTCTCTTGTTGCGGAGCACGGGCTCTAGGCGAGCCAGCTTTAGTAGTTGTGACAGGCGGGCTTAGCAGTTGTGGCGCGCAGGCTCAGTAGTTGTGGCGCACAGGTTTAGTTGCTCCGCGGCATGTGGGATCTTCCCGGACCAGGGCTCGAACCTGTGTCCCCTGCATCGGCAGGTGGATTCCTAATCACTGTGCCACCAGGGAAGTCGCACGTGCTCTTCCCTTTTCTTTTCCGAGGAACAGCCGGGACCTGGGTGTCCCCTCTGCCGGCACCTCTCAAGCTTCAGCAGACCTGAAAATCACAGATCCCTGGGCTCCACCTCCAGAAACTCGGATCTAGGAGGTCCAGGGTGGGGCCCGAGATCCTGCATTTCTAACCAGCTCCCAGGTGCTGACGCCTGTAGCATCCTCTCTACATGTGCACCGGGCTCAGGATATTCTAAGCAGGACTACCCAGTGTTTGATAAGCACTGCCTGGGGCACATTCCCTCTTTAAAAATTATTATAACCGTACTTAGTAGCAGGCTCAGGACAGAACATCAAGAGTACAAGTCACAATATTGTGATGATCATTCGCAGTTTAAACTACATGCATTGAATCATTGTTGCACACCTGAAAGGAATATAATGCTATATGTCAATTATATCTCAATTAAAAGAAACAAAAGAGTACAAGTCACAAGAGGTGTCTGTAAGATGAGCTCAGAGCTTCCTGAAACTGTCTGTATCCTGTTCCCAGCCCCAAGCGCAATGCCCAGCAGCTACTCAGTACACGTCCTCCTCCTTGGTCTCTGGTGTTCTCAGGGCAGGTGCAGAGACCCAAGGGGCAGGGCATCCACACTTGCAGGCAGGGAGGGGTCTGAATGAATTGGAGGCCACTGGGCACGCCAGCATGCTACACCCGCCCTGGGGTTTTGGCTCCCAGTCCAGACTCTGAAGAAAATTGCTGTTTTCAGTCAACCGCGTTGCCTGCACTGGGTTATTTTATCTGTGCAGATTGCCCAGGCTGGCTGAAAGTCACCCCTAGAAAATAATTTCCCGGAGCATCGTCTGAGTTTGCTATTCCCGCAGAATGTGTAAGTGACATCATAGCTCTTTCAGGCCTGGAAGGAAGAGTAATTTGCTTTTAGGTTAAAAAAGGAAGTGAACTATGATTATAGACCTTGGCAGGACTTGGAATCAGATCTTTGAGGCAGAGGAAGGAAAATGAGGAATTTTAGTCCATGTTTTCTGCTCTCAATCTTAGAGCAGCTTTCCCCTGTGGCCTGCCTGTCTCACTTAGCTTATTTAGTTTGGTCTGTCCAGGCCTCTGCTTCCAAAGGGGTTTGGTTTGGTGGTGGACCTGGAAGAAAGGGCTGCTGTTTCTGCATGTGGCAAGCGACTACCAGCAGGTAGGGCCGGTCCCCTGCAGGCCGACTGCGTGGTGCCTGTAGGTAAACTGCCACAGAAGGGGACGGTCCAGCGCTTTGGGGAGCTGGTCAAGTCAGCAAACGCTTTGAATATCTCCTCTCAGTCAGACATGGTACTGGAGATGGACAAAGATGAACAATAGAGTCCTGTGCTCCAAGTTCATGACTGATCCCAGACCATTCCATGGAGTGTGACGTGCAAGCTGTGGTACAGCAAAGTGGGGTGCAGAGGGTGTGCTCCAGAGGGGCGCCTCCCTCCAGGGCTGGGAGAACAGGAAGACCATAGCAAAAGCCTTCTGGAAGCCAGCAGTTAGGAGTTTGGTCTCTAGATCCCACCGATCTAGACCACATCCTATTCGGACAGCTCTGAGTGGTTGGCTGAACCTTCAAACACTGGGCCAAAAAACCTATTTTAATTTCCACTGAATTTTCCTCTTGTGTTAATATATTTTTTGTTAGCTCCCAATTAGGCATCCTTTTTTATTGACGTATGGTCGATATACAGTATTATATAAATTACAGGTGTACAATATAGTGATTCACAATTTTGAAAGGTTACACTTCATTTATACTTTTAAAATATTGGCTGTATTTCCTGTGTTGTACAGTATATCCTTGTAGCCTGTTTTATATCTAGTAGTTTATACCTCTTAATTCCCTACCCCTATGTTGCCCCTCCCCACTTCCTTCTCCCCACTGGTAACCACCAGTCTATTCTCTATATCTGTGAGTCTGCTTCTTTTTTGTTATATTCACTAGTTTGTTTTATCTTTTAGATTCCACATGTAAGTGATATCATATAATGCCTTTTTGTTTCTATTTCACTTAGCATAATGCCCTCCAAGTTCATCCATGTTGCTGCAAATGGCAAAATTTCATTCTCTTTTATGGCTGAGTAGCAGTCCATTGTATATATATACTGCATCTTCTTTATCCATTTATCTGTTGATGGACACTTAGGTTGCTTTCATATCTTGGCAATTGTGAATAATTCTGCTATGAACATTGGGGTGCATATCTTTTCAAATTAGTGTTTCTGGGTTTTTTGGATATATACCAGGAGTGGAATTGCTGGGTCATATGGTAGTTCTATGATTAGTTTTTTAGTTTGATGTTTTCATTTTTAAAGTTGTTATTATATTTTTATTAGAAAGTAATCAAACCAAATTACCCAAAATATTTTTGGAAATTAGAGATTTTTTTTTTTTAATTCTTACCATCATAACAGAGCATCTTTTGTTCCATTGGTCTATGCATGTGTTTTTATGACAGTACCATACTGTTTTCATTACTATAGCTTTATAATACAGCTTGAAATCAAGAAATGTGATGACTCCAGATTTGTTTTTCTTTCTCAGGATCGCTTTGGGTATTCTGGGTCTTTTGTGGTCCCATATAAATTTTAGAATTTTTTTTTCCATTTCTATAAAAAATTGCTGTTGGAATCTTAATAGGGATTGGATTGAATCTATAGATGTCTTTGGGTAGTATGAACATTTTAACAATATTAGTTCTTCCAATCCCTGAACATGGGATACCGTTCCATTCATCTGTGCCTCCTTCAATTTCTTTCATCAGTGTCTTGCAGTTTTCAGTGTGCAGAACTTTCACCTCTTTGGTTAAATTTATTACTGAGTATTGTGTTGTTTTTGATGCTATTGTAAAGGAGATTGTTTTCTTTATTTCCTTTTCAGATAATTTACTGTTAGGATATAGAAAAGCTACTGATTTTTTGTATGTTACTTTTGTATCCTGCAACTTTAATGAATTCACTGATTAGCTCTAATAGTTTTCTGGTGAAGGTTTTATGACTTTTTATATATAAAATCATGTCATCTGCAAATAGAGACCATTTTACGTCTTCCTTTCCAATGCTGATGGCTTTTATCTTATTCTTGCCTGATTGCTTTGGCTAAGACTCCTGAACTGTGTTGAATTGGAGTGGTGAGAGAGGGAAGCATGGTCCTGTTTCCAATCTTAGAAGAAAAGTTTTCACCCTTTCACCAGTGAGTATGATGTTAGCTGTGGCGTGTTATATAAGGCCTATGTTATGTTGAGGTATGTTCCCTCTATACCTAATTTGTTAAGAATTTTTAACATGAACAGATGTTGAATTTTGTCAGATTCTTTTTCTGCATCTATTGAGATTATCATTTGATATTTCTTTCATTCTATTAATGTGATATATCATATTGATTAACTTCCATGCATTGAACCATCCTTGCATCCTGGGACAAATCTCACTTAATCATGGTGAATGATCCTTTTAATGTGCTGCTGAATTTGGTTTGCTAGTGTTTTTTCTTTTTTATTGGAGTATAATTGCTTTACAATGTTGTGTTAGTTTCTGCTGTACAGTGAAGTGAGTCAGCTATATGTATACCTATATCCCCCCGCCTTGGACCTCCCTCCCATCCCACCCCCATCCCATCCATCTAGGTTGTCACAGAGCACTGACCTGAGCTTCCTGTGCTGTATAGCATGTTCCCCCTAGCTATCTGTTTTACACATGGTAGTGTATATATGTCAATCCTGATCTCCTGATTTGTCCCACCCTCCCCTTTCCCCTCTGTGTACACAGGTTGGTTCTCTACGTCTGTGTCTGTATTCCTGCCCTGCAAATAGGTTCATCTGTACCATTTTTCTAGATTCTGCGTATATGCATTAATATACGATATTTGTTTTTCTCTTTCTGGCTTACTTCACTCTGTATGAGTGACTCTAGGTCCATCCACATTGCTACAGATGACCCAATTTCATTCCTTTTCATGGCCAAGTAATATTCCATTGTATATATGTACCACATCTTCTTTATCCATTCATCTGTCATTGGACATTTAGGTTGTTTCCATGTCCTGGCTATGGTAAATAGTATTGCAATGAATATTGGGGTACATGTGTCCTTTTGAATTACGGTTTTCTCAGTATATATGTCCCGTAGTAGGATTGCTGGGTCATGTGGTAGTTCTATTTTTAGTTTTTTAAGGAACCTCCATACTGTTTTCTATAGTGGCTGCACCAATTTACATTCCCACCCATGGTATAGGAGGGTTCCCCTTTCTCCACACGCTCTCTAGCATTTGTTATTTGTAGACTTTTTTTTTTTTTTTTTTTTTTTTGTGGTACGCGGGCCTCTCACTGCTGTGGCCTCTCCCATTGTGGGAACCCCTGTCCCCTGCATCGGCAGGCAGACTCTCAACCACTGCGCCACCAGGGAAGCCCCAACAGTGACAGTTTTACTTCTTTTCCAATTTGGATTCCTTTTATTTCTTTTTCTTCTCTGACTGCTGTGGCTAGGACTTTCAAAACTATGTTGAATAAGAATGGCGGGCTTCCCTGGTGGCGCAGTGGTTGAGAGTCTGCCTGCCGATGCAGGGGACAGGGGTTCGTGCCCCGGTCCGGGAAGATCCGACATGCCGCGGAGTGGCTGGGCCCGTGAGCCATGGCCGCTGAGCCTGCGCGTCCGGAGCCTGTGCTCCGCAGCGGGAGAGGCCACAACACTGAAAGGCCTGTGTACCGCAAAAAAAAAAAAAAAAAAAGAATGGCGAGAGTGGACATCCTTGTCTTGTTCTGTTCTTAGTGGAAATGCTTTCAGTTTTTCACCATTGAGAATGATGTTTGCCATGGGTTTGTCATATATGGCCTTTATTATGTTGAGGTAGGTTCCCTCTATGCCCATTTTCTGGAGAGTTTTTATCATAAATGGGTGTTGAATTTTGTCAGAAGCTTTTTCTTCATCCATTGAGATGATCATATGGTTTTTATTCCTTTATTTGTTAATATGGAATATCACATTGATTGATTTGCATATATCGAAGAATCCTTGCCTTCCTGGGATAAATCCCACTTGATCGTGGTGTATGATTCTTTTAGTGTGTTGTTGGATTCTGTTTGCTAGTATTTTGTTGAGGATTTTTGCGTCTATGTTCATCAGTGATATTGTTCTGTGATTTTCTTTTTTGGTGATATCTTTGTCTGGTTTTGGTATCAGGGTGATGGTGGCCTTGTAGAAGGAATTTGGAAGTGTTCCTCCCTCAGCAATTTTTTGGAATAGTTTGAGAAGGATAGGTGTTGATTCTTCTGTAAATGTTTGGTAGAATTTGTCTGTGAAGTCATCTGGTCCTGGACTTTTGTTTGTTGGAAGATTTTTAATCACAGTTTCAATTTCAGTACTTGTGATTGGTCTGTTCATATTTTTTATTTTTTCCTGGGTCAGTCTTGGAAGGTTGTACACTTCTAAGGATTTGTCCATTTCTTGTAAGTTGTCCATTTTATTGGCATATAGCTGCTTGTAATAATCTCTTATGATCCTTTGTATTTCTGTGGTGTCCATTGTAACTTCTCCTTTTTCATTTCTAATTTTGTTGATTTGAGTCCTCTCCCTTTTTTTCTTGACGAGTCTGCCTAAAGGTTTTTCAATATGGTTTATTGTCTTAAAGAAGAAGCTTTTAGTTTCATTGATCTTTGCTATTGCTTTCTTTATCTCTAGTTCATTGATTTCTGCTCTTTATGATTTCTTTCCTTCTACTAACTTTGGATTTTGTTTGTTCTACTTTCTCTAGTTGCTTTAGGTGTAAGATTAGGATGTTTGAGATTTTTCTTGTTTCTTGAGGTAAGATTTGCTATAAACTTCCCTCTTAGAACTGATTTTGCTGTGTCCCATAGATTTTGGGTCATTGTGTTTTTATTGTCAGTTGTCTCTAGGTATTTTCTGATTTCCTCTTTGATTTCTTTAGTGATCCACTGGTTATTTAGTAACATAGTTTAGCCTCCATGTGTTTGGGTTTTTTGCAGTTTTTTTCCTGTAATTGATTTCTAATCTCACAGCATTGTGGTCGGAAAAGATGCTTGATATGATTTCAATTTTCTTAAATTTACTGAAGCTTGATTTGTGATCCAAGATGTGATCTATCCAGGAGCATGTTCTGTGTGCACTTGAGAAGAAAGTGTATTCTGCCACTTTCGGGTCAAATGTCTTATAAATATCAATTAAATTTATCTGGTCTGTTGTGTCATTTAAAGCCTGTGTTTCCTTATTTATTTTCTGTTTGGATGATTTGTCCATTGGTGTAACCGGCGTGTTAAAGTCCCCTACTATTATTGTGTTACTGTTGATTTCCCCTTTCATGGTTGTTAGCATTTGCCTTATGTATTGAGGTGCTCCTGTGTTGGGTGCATAAATATTTATAATTGTTGCTTCTTGTTCCTGGATTGATCCCTTGATCATTATGTAGTGTCCTTCCCTATTTCTTGTAACAGTCTTTATTTTAAAGTCTATTTTATCTGATACGAGTATTGCTCCTCCAGCTTTCTTTTGATTTCCATTTGCATGGAATACCTTTTTCCATCCCTTCACTTTCAGTCTGTTTGTGTCCCTAGGTTTGAAGTGGATTTCTTGTAGACAGCATATATATGGGTCTTGTTTTCGTATCCATTCAGCCAGTCTATGTCTTTTGGTTGGAGCATTTAATCCATTTATATTGAAGATAATTATCGATATGTATGTTCCTATTACCATTTCCTTAATTGTTTTGGGTTTGTTATTGTAGGTCTTTTCCTTTTCTTGTGTTTCCTGCCTAGAGAAGTTCCTTTAGCATTTGTTGTAAAGCTGGTTTGGTGGTGCTGAATTCTCATAGCTTTTGCTTGTCTGTAAAGCTTTTGATTTCTCCATCAAATCTGAATGAGATCCTTTCTGGTAGGAGTAATCTTGGTTGTAGGTTTCTCTTTTTCATCACTTTAAGTATATCCTGCCACTCCCTTCTGGCCTGCAGAGTTTCTGCTGAAAAATCAGCTGATAACCTTATGGGGATTCCTTATATGTTATTTTTTTGCTTTTCCCTTGCTGTTTTTAATATTTTTTCTTTGAATTTAATTTTTGTTAGTTTGAGTAATATGTGTCTTGGTGTGTTTCTCCTAGGGTTTATCCTGTATGGGACTCTGCACTTCCTCGACTTGGGTGGCTTTTCCCGTGTTAGTGAAGTTTTCAACTATAATCTCTTTGAATATTTTCTCAGACCTTTTCTTTTCCTCTTCTGCTGAGACCCCTATAATTCGAATGTTAGTGTGTTTCGTGTTGGCCCAAAGGTCTCTGAGATTGTCTTCAATTCTTTTCTCTTTATTCTGCTCCTCAGCAGTTATTTCCACCATTCTGTCTTCCAGTTCACATATTCATTTTTCTGCCTTAGTTATTCTTTTACTGATTCCTTCTAGTGTATTTTTCATTTCAGTTATTGTGTTGTTCATCTCTGTTTGTTCTTTAGTTCTTCTAGATCTTTGTTAAACATTTCTTGTATTTTCTCAATCCGTGCCTCCATTCTATTTCTGAGATTCTGGATCATCTTTACTATCATTACTCTGAATTCTTTTTCAGGTAGTTTGCCTATTTCCTCTTCATTTATTTGATCTTGTAGGTTTTTACCTTCCTCTTTCATCTGTGACATATTATTTTGTGATCTCATTTTTTTTTTTGATAGGTAGGATTGTGTTCCTCTCTTACTGGTTGTTTGACCTGAGGCTTCCACCACTGGAGTTTGTAGGCTGTTGGGTAGAGCCGGCTCTTGGTGCCAAGATGAGGATCTCCAGGAGACCTCACTCTGATGAATATTCCCTGGGGTCTGAGGTTCTCTGTTAGTCCAGTGGTTCACAGTTGGAGCTCCCACCACAGGAGTTCAGGCGTGACCCCCAGCTTGTTAACCAAGATCCCGCAAGCCATGTGGGGCAGCAAAAAAAAAAAAAAAGCAGAACAGGGCTTCCCTGGTGGCGCAGTGGTTGAGAGTCCGCCTGCCGATGCCCGGGACACGGGTTCATGCCCCGGTCCGGGAAGATCCCACAAGCCGCGGAGCGGCTAGGCCTGTGAGCCATGGCCGCTGAGCCTGTGCATCCGGAGCCTGTGCTCCGCAACAGGAGAGGCTACAACAGTGAGAGGCCCGCATACCGCAAAAAAAAAAAGAGCAGAACAATAATAAAGAGTAAAAAATAAAATTAGAAAAGTAACAGATATGTTAGAAAAAATATATATACATGAAACAACTGGAAGGTAAAACAGAACAACAGTAGCAAAAAAGAGGGAAAAAAAAGAAAGCCAGGAAGGGCCTTGGCTGTGGGCGGTGGGGTTTAGGTGGGGACAGGGCCTACGTTTAGGACCCACAGGGCCGGAAAAGCCCCGGGGTGGGGGCGGGGTTTAGGCTTAGCACAGCCAGAGGGGCCCAGGGGTGCCTCTGGCCTTGGAGGGCAGAGGACCAGGTCCGGGACCCCAGCAGGCTCCCTGGGCCCAAGTGGGCAGGGGAATTCGCTAGGCACATTCCCCCAATCCTTCGATCCTGGAGGGTCCCTCACCGTTGGCCTCTCCTCTTCTCCCCCTCAACTCCTATTCCCCTAGGACCCATGTGGTCGGAGGGGGCCCCAGAAGGCAGGGGACCAGGCCCGGAAGCCCAACAGGCTTCCCGGGGTCTGAGTGGGCGGGGGAAATGCCCACCACACATCCCCTGATCCTCCGGTCCTGGAGGGTCTCCCTCACATCCACCTCTCCTCCTCTTTTCCCCTCCTCCCTCCTTCCTATGCCCCTAGGACGCATGCAGCCAGAGGGGACCTCGGAGGGCAGAGGACCAGGTCCAGGAGCCCAGTAGGCTTCCTGGGGCCCAACTGGCCAGGGGAAATGCTAGCCATGCTCCTCCCTGATCCTCTGAGCCCCCAAGGGTCCCTCCAGGCATGGGAACCCCTCCCCTCTCCCAGCCACCCCTCAGGGGCACCAGTCCCGTCTGGCCTCCACTTCTCCTACCCCCCCTCCCCCACCATGTCCTACTTGGTTGCTCAGGGGTTCCTCCCGTCTCTTTGGGCATCAAGGTACCCCACCAGTGTCTGGTAAGTGCCCTAGTTGTGGGGAGACAGGAACTCCGTGTCCTCTCACTCCACCATCTTTGCTAGTGTTTTAGTGAGAATTTTTACATCAGTATTCATTAGGGATATGGCTTGTAGTTTTCCTTTCTTGTAGTGTCTGTTTCTGGTTTTGGTGTCAGGGTAATGCTGGCCATATAAAATGAGTTTGGGAGTGTCCCCTTTTTTTCACTTTTTTGGAAGAGGTTGAGGATTCACATTCATTCTTCTTTAAATATTTGTTAAAATTCATTAATGAAACCATCTGGTTCCGGGGTTTTCTTGGTTGGAAAATTTTTGATTACCAAGTCAATCTCCCTACCTAATTGGTCTGTTCACATTTTCTATTTCTTTATGATTCATTCTTGGTAGGTTGTATGTTCCTAAGAATTTTCCATTTCTTTTAGATTGTACAGTATGTTAGCACATAATTTTTCATAGCAGCTTCTTACAATCCTGTGTATCTCTATGATATCAGTTATACTGTCTCCTCTTTCATTTATAACTTTTAATTTGGGTTCTCTCTTTCTTTGGTTTGTCTAGCTAAAGTTTTGTCAATTTTTGTTTATATTTTCAAAGAATCAACACTTAGTTTTGTTACTCTTTTCTCTTGTTTTCCTGTTCTCTATTTCATTTATTTCTGTTCTAATCTTTATTATTACCTTCCTTTGGCTAAACTAGGGTTAGTCTTATCTTTTCTAGTTCTTTGAGGCATAGACTTAGGTTGTTTATTTGATATATTTCTTGTTGCTCTGTAGGCGTTTATTATTGTTGGGAACTTTCCTCTTATAACTACTTTTGCTGCATCCCATAAGTTTTAGTATGCTGTTTTCATTTTCACTCGTCTAAAGGTACTTTTCAATTTCCCCTTTGATTTATTATTTGATCCATTGTTCTTTCAGAAGAGTGTTGTTTAATTTCCATGTATTTGAGGGTTTTCCAGTTTTCCTCCTGTTACTGACTTCTAGTTTCATGCCAATGTGGTCAGAGAAGATACTTACTATGATTTTGATCTTCTTGAATTTGCTAAGACTTGTTTTATGGCCTAACATATGCTCTATCCTAGATAACGTTCCATGTGTGTTTAAGAAGAATATGTGTTCTGCTGCTGTCAGAATGTTCTGTATATGTCTGTTAGATCTATTTAATCTATGGTGTCATTCAAATTTGCTGTTTCCTTATTGATTCTCTGTCTGGATGATCTAACCATTGTTGAGAATGTTTTACTAAAAACCCCAACTATTATTTATGTTGTTCATTTCCTCTTTTGCTTTGTTAGTTTTTGCTTTATGTATTTATGTGCTCCAGTGTTCAGTGCATAAATTTTAATATGGTTGTATCTTCTTGAAGGATTGACCCCTTTGTTATTATATAATGACCTGCTTTGTATCTTCTTACTACTTTTAGTTTAAAGTTTATTTTGTCTAACATAAGTATAGCTACCCCTGCTTTTTTTGGTTACCATCTGCTTGAAGTATCTTTCTCCATCCTTTTTCTCTCAGTCTGTGTGCATCTTTAAGGCTAAAGTCAGTCTCTTGTAGGCAGTATATCATTGGATCTTGTTTTTTTAAATCCATTCAACGATTCTTTTTCTTTTGATTGGAAAATGCAATCATTTATGTTTAAAGTAATTATTGATATTTAAGAACTTAATAGTGGATTTTGTTAATTGTTTTTTGTTTGTTTGTTTGTTTTTTGGTACACGGGCCTCTCACTGTTGTGGCCTCTCCCATTGCGGAGCACAGGCTCCGGACGCACAAGCTCCGTGGCCATGGCTCACGGGCCCATCCGCTCCACGGCATGTGGGATCTTCCCGGACGGGGGCACGAACCCATGTCCCCTGCATCGGCAGGCGGATTCTCAACCACTGCGCCACCAGGGAAGCCCTGTTAATTGTTTTCTGGCTATTTTGTAGATCCATTGTTCCTCACTTCTTATTCTGCAGTCTTTTTTGTGTTTTGATGTCTTTTGGCATCAGTATGTCTTGACTTCTTCATGACGTTCTTTTGTGTAATTACTACAGGTTCTTCCCTTGCAGTTACCATGAAGCTTACATAAAATATCTTAGAATTATAACGCCACATTTTAAACTGATAACAATTTAACTTTAAGAGCATTCCTAAAACTTTACACTTTCATTTCTCCTCCCCTCACATTTTAGGTTTTTGATGTTATACATTTCATATTTTTTATATTGTATATCCCGCAACAGATCACTGTAGTCATAGTTTTTACTACACTTGTTTTTTAACTTTTAAATTAGAGGTGTAAGTGAATTACACATCACCATTACCATATTACTGAGTTTAACTTTGACTGTATATTCACCATTACCAGTGAATTTCACACTACCTTCTTATGTTTTTATAATGTTAAATAGCACCCTTTTACTTCCACTCAAATAACTCCCTCTAGCATTTCTTGTAAGTCAGGGTTAGTAGTTGATCTTCCTTATACAAACTTTTGTTTGTTTGGCAAAGTCTTTATCTCTACTTCATTTCTGAAGGAAAGCTGTGCTGGGTATAAAATTATTGGTTGACAGTTTTTTCTTTCAATATTTTGTATATATCATCCCATTTTCTCCTGGTCTGAAAAAATTTCTGTTGAGAGACCCACTAATAGTCTGTGGGGGTTACTTTGTATGTAACTTGTCTCTTCTCTATTGTTGCTTTCAGAGTTCTTTGTCTTGACTTTTGACATTTTAATTATAATTTGTCTCAGTGTAGTCTATTCAGGTTCAACCTATCTGGGATCCTTTAGGCTTCATGGATCTGCATGTCCATTTCTCTCCACAGGTTTAAGAAGTTTTCAGCCATTATATTTTAAATATACTTTTTATCCCTCTCTTACTCTCCTTCAGGAATTCTCATAATGTAGATACTGTTTCCTTTTATTGTGCTCCATTAGTCCCATAGGCTTTCTTCACTATTTTTCATTCTTTTTGTTTTTGTTCCTTTGACTGGATAATTTCAAATATCCTGTCTGCTAGTTCATTGATTTTCTTTCTTCTGCATAGTCAAGACCATTTTTTTTTTTTTTTCTTTTTTTTTGCGGTATGTGGGCCTCTCACTGTTGTGGCCTCTCCCTTTGTGGAGCACAGGCTCCGGACGCGCAGGCTCAGTGGCCATGGCTCACGGGACCCAGCCGCTCCGCGGCATGTGGGATCTTCCCAGACTGGGGCACGAACCCACGCCCCCTGCATTGGCAGGCAGATTCTCAACCACTGTGCCACCAGGGAAGCCCAGTCAAGACCATTTTTGAAGCTCTCTATTGAGAGAGCTTTATTTATTTATACTCTCTATTGAGAGTCATTGTATTTTTCACCTCTAGGATTTCTGTTTGTTTGATGCCTTCTGTTTCTTTGTTGAACTTCTTGTTTTGTTCATGCATTGTTTTCCTAATTTCATATAGTTGTCTGTGTGTTCCTGTAGGTCATTAAACTTCTTTAAGAGGGTTATTCTGAATTTTTGTCCAGCTCTTCATAGATCTCTACTTATGGGGGTTAGTTTTTAGAGCTTTATTAGTTTCCCATGGTGATGTCCTATTTATCTGATTTTTTTTTGACCCTTGATTCCTTACATTGATATCTATGCATTTGAGTGCTTTCTTTTCCAGAACTTTGCAGGTTCACTTTGCAGGGGCAGTTCTTTACTAGTTTGCTCAGCTTAGTGTTCTGGACATGTCAGCTGGTACCATACTTGGGCAGGAAGGGCTTACTGTCAGGGTCTGTTTTGGGATGAGGCCTCTGCCCGGGCTCTGAGGTCATGGGGAGGGGAGTGTACCACTGGCTGTGAATACTGGATGGGACTCTTGGTTTGGTTCCCTGCCCAAAAAGACTGTAGGATGGGCTCCACGTTTGTCTGGACTCTCTAGTTAGGCTTCCTAGATGGTTGGGACTGGGTATTATACTCTGCAGTTGGCTGGGCTATGAATTAGTTTCCCTGCCTGGGGATGCAGCAGAACAGGACCCAAGGCACTGTTTTGGGGACCCAAATCAGGCTGGACTGTGCACTGAATATCCTGGTCAGACGGGGCCATTAGTTTTGCTTGCAGACAGGGAAAGCCCTGTGCTGTGCTCTCTGTTCATGTGCCACTGTGAACAGGGCTGTGGGGTGGGCTACGTAGCTTCTCCTGTGTTCTGGTTAGGTCCCCTGGTCAGGTGGGCTGAAGGCCATATTCAGCAGAGGATGAAGCTATGAGTTAGTTTCCCTTCCCAGGCAGGGCCCCATACAGTCCCCAAGGCCGGCAAGGCTCTTGTTTGCAGATAAAATTGGGCAGAACTATATTCTAACTTCCCTGGCCTGATGGGCCAGCATCCTAGCTCTGATGATGGGCTGGGCCATTGGCCAGGTTCTCCACTCAGTGCTGCTGTAATTGGAGTTGCAAGATGGGCTACACAGATTGCCGGGAGCTCTGGTTAGGTTCCCCTCTTGTTTCAGGCTAGAGGCTGTATTCAACTTTGGGTATGGCAATAAATGACCTTCCCTGCATGGTTGGGACTGCAGAACAGTCTCCAGGGACAGCAAGGCTCTTCGGGAATCAAATCAGACAGACTTACACACTAAGCTCCCTGGACAGATGGGGCTACCTTCAGATGCAGAGCTGCTGGTCAGGTTCTCTGCTCAAATGCTGCTGGGACCAGGGCTGCCGGGTGAGCTACTGAGATTCCCAGAAACTCTTTGTAGGTTTCCTAATTAGCAGAGTTGGAGGCTGCACTCAGCACTGGGCAGAGCTGCAGATTAGCTTCTCTGCTAAGGGGGTGGGGGTGGGGAGTGGGGATGCAGGGCACACCTCAAAGCTGAGAAGACTCTTCTTTGGGAAGCTAATCAGGCAGACCTGTGCACCAAACTCTCTGCTCAGATGGTGTCACTGGCTTGTCTCTGCAGGCGGGGAGCTGCTGGCCAGGCTCTCTGCTCAAGTGCTGCTGGTCCATGCCATTTCCCAGGTGGTCAGGCAGGGCCCAAAGCTACCTCAGCAGTGGGCAGAGGTATGAATTAGCTCCCCTTCCCGGACAGAGGAGGAGAGTTCACGGCAAGCAGCTTTCCAGGTGTTCTGGAAGGCTTTCTGGTAGGGCAGAGCCAGGAGCTACACTCATGTAGTCTGGCTATGAATTAACCCTCTGCCTGGGCGGAGAAGAGAACTGGCTCCCAACCTGGCAAGGCTCTTTGTTTGTGGTCTTGACTCAAGCCAGCCTACACCCCAAGTTCCCTGGCTAAACAGTGCTGCCGGCTTTGCTCTGTGGATGATCAGCTCTGCCTGCCGGACTCTTCGCTCGAGCAATGCTGGGCTACGCAGCTTTGAAGTGTTCCCACCTGGCTCTCTGGTCGGCAGGGCCAGGAGCTACCCTCAGCAGTGGGCGGGCTCTGACTCAGCTGCCCTGCCTGGGCGAGGGGACAGACCGCTACAGAGCTGTGAAGGCTCTTCGTGTGAGGTCCCACGTGAGGCAGACCTGCGCCCCGCTGAGTTCCCTGCTCAGACCACGCCACCATCTTGGCTCTGCACATGGGTAGAGCCGCTGTTGGGACCACTACTTGGGTGCTGCAGGT
This sequence comes from Physeter macrocephalus, assembly GCF_002837175.3. NCBI lineage: Eukaryota > Metazoa > Chordata > Mammalia > Artiodactyla > Physeteridae > Physeter > Physeter macrocephalus. Next base: position 17,143,997 of record NC_041226.1, on the reverse strand, counting down.
AGGAACTGAGGCTGCCAAGGTCCCAGCGCTGGTTGTTTCAAGCCCCTCCCACCTTTTCCATCATAGTCAGATCCCCAGGGTCAAACCCCACAGGTTCCCCTGCCATCCTCATGAGGCAGGGCCAGAGTGGGGCCTCCCATAGAGTGACCCGCAATGCTGGGGGAGCTGGATGTCCCTGCGGGGCTCTCTTTTCCCACTGGAGGAACCAGGGACCCAGGGGAGACCTCTCCATGCGGTGCCGTGCTAGCCTGGAGGAGGGGCAAGGCTGGCAGTGTGTAGCTGCTCCTCTTACCCTTCCAGTGCGGTCTGTCTTGGTATCTGTGGTGGAGGGGATGCTTTAGCCTCGCCCCATGTTCTAGAATTTCCTCAGTGGCATTTTGCCCATGAATGGTTTGTCGACAAAAAAATTAATCCATCGATCTAAGAAAGAGATGGAAATTTTATTCTAGCCAAGTTGAGGATTATAATAACCTGGGAACAGCCTCTCAGAAAGCTCTGAGGACTGTTCCGCCTGTTAGAGGTCAAACACAGTTATATAAGTTTTTGAAACAGAGGGCTGCACATTAAATGATGTATTCTTGACAGTTTACACAATCCAGACCTAAGCGAGTAGTGGGTTGTGGTTCATCGTGGCCCCTTACAAGATTAAGAAGGAATGTTATCTTTTAAGGAGTTGTCTTGTTGGTGCTAAGAGAATGTTGCTCTTTATGACTGAGCAGGTGTTTCTGCCAATGGGGAGGTTTGGTCGATGCATAATATGGATACACAGTGCACAGTAGAGGGTAGAGAGGAGGCCAAAGGGCAGAAAAAAATTTTTTTCAGTTTAAATTTTTCTTGTCTTGCCATAAAATACGAATTATATTTCACAGGTTGTTACTTGTTCTTTTGGGGAGGGGAGCAAAGTCAGGAACAACCTATGTTGCCATCTTGGTGATGTCACTCCTAGGAAAGGACCTAGAATAGTAATTCTGGCACACAGTAAGGTCTGTTAAGTGCTTGCTGCTGCTGTATCATCAGCATTATCACCACCACCACCGTCATCATCAGAGCTAGTAAGCCACCTGCCCCAGGCCACAGGGCTGATAAGCAGCCTAATAAGGATTCAAATGCACAGAGGAGGCTCTGCCATTAGCTGAATTTGGTGGCTGCCCAGGGCCTCCCAACTTCAGAGGCCTCCCTCCAGACCACAACAAAGCACCTTCCTGCCTGAGACAAGAATGCAAGATGCTTTCTTGGTACATGTGAACATCTCAGCCACATACATGGGATTTACGTAAATTATTCTTAGAGATGAAGGCTGAAATACTTAGGAGTAAAATGTTACGAAAGCCACAAGTTGCTCTCAAGTGGTTCAACCAAAAGCTATATATAGATTCTACTACATATACATATTCTCATACATATAGATAAATCAAATGATAAAATATGCACATATAAAACATATCTGTACATTGGAGATAAAGGGAATAAGACATAATATTTGTATCTAGGGTGTTCCTTCTATCCTTTCAATATCTTTTGTATATTTGAAAAGCTTCATAATAAACATTGGAGAAAGGTACACATATTTTTTAACCATCTTAAGGGATAGTTTTGGGGGCCTTTCATCTGTACAGCCCACTGCATGGACATTGTCAGATTTTTATTCAGAATGTATAAAAGCTATAGTATGGAAGCCAGAATATCAGATAAATTCAGTGCTTCTCTACTCCTAAATTGGATAGCTGAAGCTGCATTTCAACATGCATTAGTGACCAGGAATCTTCCCATTTGACCCCAAAGCCAATTGAATTAGCAGGGCTCAGCAATGCTGTGAGGATACATGTGCAGTTGTTTGTTTATGGCAGAACTTGGTAACTAAACTTTGTGATGTGGCCGATTATGAGTGATGTGGATTAATGATTTGCAATACTGTAAGTTCACAGCCATTGTAAAAATGTATGCAAGTAGGAATGGAAGTAGCAAGGTCAGAAACTTGAGTTTTCTCACACTAGAAGACCTACTGATTCATATTCTTTTGGCTGAGGCCAGTGAATCTGCCTAAGATGTTTTATTCAGGTTTGTACTTCAGGAGCTTTGATGTTGGTTTATTTCCTTGGTTTTTAAAATTGAGGTATAACTGACAAAAAATATTAGTTTCAGGTGTACAACATAATGATTCTATATTTGTATACTGCAAAATGATCACAGTAAGTCTAGTTAATATCCATCACCATACATACTTATAATTTTTTTTCTTGTGATGAGAACTTTTAAAGATTTTTTTAAAATTTTTATTTATTTATATATTTTTGGCTGCGTTGGGTCTTCGTTTCTGTGCGTGGGCTTTCTCCAGTTGCAGCAAGCGGGGGCCACTCTTCATCGCGGTGCGCGGGCCTCTCACTGTCGCAGCCTCTCCCGTTGTGGAGCACAGGCTCCGGACGTGCAGGCTCAGTAGTTGTGGCTCACAGGCCTAGCCACTCCGCGGCATGTGGGATCTTCCCGGACCGGGGCACGAACCCGTGTCCCCTGCACTGGCAGGCGGACTCTTAACCACTGTGCCACCAGGGAAGCCCGAGAACTTTTAAGATCTACTCTTTTAGCAACTTTCATATATGCAGTAGAGTATTATTCAACTATAATTACCATGCTGTACATTACAGCCTCATGACTTATTTATTTTATAACTGGAAGTTTATACCTTTTGACCAACCTAACCCATTTTGTCCATCCCCAACCCTCTGCCTCTGGCAACCACCAATCTGTTCCCTGTATCTATGAGTACAGAGTTTTTATTTTTTTATTTTTTTTAGATTCCACATATAAGGGAGATCATACAGTATTTGTCTTTCTCTGACTTATTTCACTCAGCATAATAAGCTTCTGCACAGCAAAGGAAACCATCAACAAAATGAAAAGGCAACCTACTGAATTGGAGAAAATATTTACGAGTCATATATCTGATAAGGGGTTAATCAGGGGCCCTCAGGGTCCATCCATGTTGTCACAGATGGCAAGATTTCATTCTATTTTATGGCTGAATAATATTCAACTGTGTGTATGTATATGTATATATACATGTGTGTATGTATATATACACATACATATATGCCACATCTTTTTTATTGTTTTTAATTGAAATAGTTGATTTACAATGCTGTGCCAATCTCTGCTGTACAGCAAAGTGACTCGGTTATACACATGTAGACATTCTTTTTTTTAATACTCTTTTCCATTACGGTTTATCCCAGGAGATTGGAGATAGTTGCCAGTGCTGTACAGTAGGACCTTGTTGTTTATCCATTCTAAATGTAATGGTTTGCATCTACCAACCCCAAACTCTCCGTCCATCCCTCTCCCTCCCCTCCTCCCCCTTGGCAACCACAAGTCTGATCTCTATGTCTGTGAATCTATTTCTGTTCTGTAGATAGGTTCATTTGTGCCATATTTTAGATTCCACATAAGTGATATCATCTGGTATTTGTCTTTCTCTTTCTGACTTACTTCACTTAGTGTGATAATCTCTAGTTGCATCCATGTTGCTGCAAATGGCATTATTTCATTCTTTTTTACAGCTGAGTAGTATTCCATTGTATATACATACCACATCTTCTTTATCCATTCATCTGTCGATGGACATTTAGGTTCTTTCCATGTTTTGGCTATTGTGAATAGTGCTGCTATGAACATAAGGTGCATGTATCTTTTTGAATTATAGTTTTGTCAGGGTATATGCCCAGAAGTGGGATTGCTGGATCATATAGTAATTCTATTTTTAGTTTTCTGGGGAACCTCCATACTGTTTTCCATAGTGGCTGCACCAATTTACATTCCCACCAACAGTACACAAGTGTTTTGTTTTCTCCACATCCTCACCAACACTTGTTAGTTCTTATCTGGTAGATAAGAGCCATTCTGACAGATGTGAGGTGATATCTCATTGTGCTTTTGATTTGCATTTCCCTGATGATTAATGATATTGTGCACCTTTTCATGCACCTGTTGGTCATATGAATGTCATTTTTGGAAAAATATTCAGATCCTCTGCCCATTTTTAAATCAGATTGTTTGGGGGTTTTTTTTTGTTGTTGTTGTTTGCTATTGAGTTATATGAGTTCTTTATATATTTTGGATAATTAACCCCTTATCAGATATATGACTCGTAAATATTTTCTCCCATTCAGTAGGTTGCCTTTTCATTTTGTTGATGGTTTCCTTTGCTGTGCAGAAGCTTATTGGTTTGATATGGTCCCATTTGTTTATTCTTGCCTTTGTTGCCTTTGCTTTTGGTTTCAAATCCAAAAAATCATCTCCAAGACTGATGTCAAGAGCCTACTACCTATTTTTTCTTCTAGGAGTTCTATGGTTTCAGGCCTTATATTCAAGTCTTTAGTCCATTTTGAGTTCCTTTTTGTGCATGGTGTAAGACAGAGGTCCAGTTTTCCCAGTGCCATTCATTGACGAGACTGTCCTTTCCCCATTGTATATTCTTGGTTCTTTCGTCATAAATTAATTGACAGTAAATGTGTGGGTTTATTTCCGGGCTCTCTATGCTGCTCTGTCAATCTAGTCTCCGTTTTTATGCCAATACCATACTGTTTTGATTACTATAGCTTTGTAATATAGTTTAAAATCGGGAGGTGTGATACCTCCAACTTTGTTCTTTTTCAAGATTGCATTGGCTATTCAGGGTCTTTCTGTGATTCCATACATATTTTAGGAATGTTCTGTTTCTATGAAAAATACTACTGGAATTTTGATAGGGATTGCATTGGGAGGTTTTTGGCTACTGATTCAATCTTGTTACTGGTAATCTGTTGAGATTTTCTATTTCTTCATAATTCAGTCTTGATAGGTTGTATGTTTCTAGGAATTCATCCATTTCATCTAGGTTGTCCAGTTTGTTGGTATATAATTGTTCATAATAGTGTCTTATGGTCCCTTGTATTTTTGTGATATCAATTGTGACACCTCTTCTTTCTGTTTTTATTTATTTGAGTCCTCTTTTTTCTTGGTGGGTATAGCTAAAGGTTTTCAATTTTGTTTATCTTTTTAAAAACCAGATCTTAGTTTCATTTATCTTTTCTTTATTGTCTTTTTAGTCTCTATTTCATTTATTTCTGCTCTGATCTTTGTTATTACCTTCTTTCTGCTAACTTTGGGCTTTATTTGTTCTTGTTTCTCTACTTCCTAGAAGTGTAAAGTGAAGCTGTTTGAAATCTTTGTTTCTTGATTAGGCATTTATCACTATGAACTTCCCTCTTAGAGTTGCTTTTGCTGTATTATGTAAGTTTTGGTATGTTCTATTTTTATTTGTCTGAAGGTAATTATTTTTCTCTAGATTTCTTCTTTGACTCATTGGTTGTTCAGTAGCATGATGTTTAATCTCCACATATTTGTGGATTTTCCTGTTTTCTTCTTGTAATTGATTTCAAGTTTCATACCATTGTGGTTGGAAAAGATGGCTGATGTGATTTCAGTCTCCTTAAATTTATTAAGACTTGTTTTGTGCCCTAACGTATGATCTACCCTAGAGTATGTTCCATGTGCACTTGACAATATACGTATATGATTTTGAGTATTCCAGAATGAAAGTCATTTTAGTCTAAAATCAATGCATTACTTAACTATTTGTTGTCAGAAATTGCAAATAGATTTTTCTCTCTTGGACCTGAAAAGATAAGGATATATTCCTAAAAATGAGAAGCAAAGAAAATACCTAAAACTGCTAGGCTGAAATCACACCTCAGTCATTAGGCTATTGGCTACCTGTTCATTTCCTACAAATTTTCAGGAAGTAAGCTTTTGCAGTCTTAATTGCCACCTAGCTTTCATGTAAATAAGATTTTTTAAAATATTCTTTTTTGATACAGAAAACTTTCTAACACGTAAATGAGAAATATAATTTATTTAAGAGAAAGCCTAATGTTGGACCATCTAAGCAGTGATCTGAAGTGTAAGGATTAGGATGCCCTTCTGTTAATGTTCAGCCTGGTCATCTCCATACTGTGGCCAAGTAAGGTATTCCCTTCCCAGTAGTCCTTTGTCGAGAGCCCCCTCCCCCATTCACACAGGTACAGCCAAAGCCCCACGTTAGACTAACCTAATCCCGCCTTCCAGCTGTAGTTGATGTATGTCAACTATCTGTGCACTGTCATTTTCGTATTGGGGAACTGGTATTGATTGAGAAAATAAGTTAGTCTCTGTCCAGATGGCTGAAGCTCTAACATATAAAGCCTGGGAGTGGTCAGCAGCTGTGTTTTCTACAGTGTAGAGAAAGCCACCCTACCATGAAAGAAAAGAATAGTACTGACCGACAAGAAAAGGCCTGAGAAGAGAAAGAATGGGCTTTATTGTGTATGAATCCTTAGCTCTGCTTATTCCCATGGCTTGCTGCCCTTCTGCAGTTATGAATGTCTCCTCAGTATTCTTACGTAAATCTTTCTTTTTAATAGTTTGAGATGAGTTTCAGTCCTTGACAACCAAGGGAGTAATACATTCAATCTTAGAGGACAAAATTCAGTTTTGATTGCCATCTTTTGAAAGGGCCATAGAAAGGATCAATGGGAATAGCTGACGAAATAGTAAACAGGATCAAGGAGGAAGCTTCAAGGGCTTGGGTATTGTTAAATAAAGAAACAGTTTTACAGCGTTTTCCTAATGCTATAGAAAGACGGTCTTTAACCTCCTTTCACCAGAGAACGTGGGGTTAGGTCAGAACTAATACTTTTTCTGTTAGACAAAACTCCAGACTCCTGGGACTTCCCTGGTGGTGCAGTGGTTAAGAATCCGCCTGCCAATGCAGGGGACATGGGTTTGAGCCCTGGTCCGGGAAGATCCCACATGCCATGGAGCAACTAAGCCCGTGTGCCACAACTACTAAGCCTGTGCCCTAGAGCCCGCGAGCCACAACTACTGAAGCCCACGCACCTAGAGCCCATGCTCCGCAACAAGAGAAGCCGCTGCAATGAGAAGCCTGCACACCGCAACGAAGAGTAGCCCCTGCTCACCGCAACTAGAGAAAGCCCGCACGCAGCAACAAAGACCCAACACAGCCAAAAATAAAGATAGATAGATAGATAAAAAAACACTCCAGACTCCTGCTGTGCCATTGGTGTGACCACCCTTGGCTGCATGTCTTAGTTCAGGAGAGAATCCAGTTGTTCAGCCCTGTATTTTTGCTTGTTTCCCTTTGGTCAGGTGTCCACTCTTGGCTCAGTCACTTAGGTAGCAGGAGAAGGATCATGTGACATGAACACATGCAGCTGGGACCTCCGAGGAGGTAGAGACACTGGAGGCCTGTGGGTCCACGAGTAGCCACAAGAGGATGCCATGTTGGAGGGTCCTGGAAGTCAGTACATGAAACTGTTTTCCCAAGATCCCCTTAAGTCTAATGATGTTGATAGTTATGAGCCAGTCTAACACCTTTCTTTCCTGAACCTACCTCTCTCTTCAGTTGCCCAGCTGCTTTTGGGGTCACTACTTTAACACCTGATCACATGGGACATTTTTTTTTTAATTAATTTTTATTGGCATATACTTGCTTTACAGTGTTGTGTTAGTTTCTGCTGTACAGCAAAATGAATCAGGAACATATCCCCTTTTTTGGATTTCCTTCCCATTTAGGTCACCTGTGCATTAAGTAGAGCTCCCTGTGCTGTACAGTATGTTCTCATTAGTTATCTATTTTATACCCAGTATCAATAGTATGTATGTGTCAATCCCAACCTCCCAATTCTTCCCACCAGACCCCCCCAATGTGGGACATTTCAAGCAGCTGGGCTTTCCAGGCTCAACTGGCTCATCCTTCCATGAACCCAAGAACACCTGGTTATCAGCAGACTGCAGAGACGGCAAAGCCCCTGGGAGATGTAGAGTCCAATGGAGTAACATGTAAATATCTTAAGCAAAGCAAAGACTTGCAGAGCTAATGAAGCAATGATGGAAGTTGCCACAATCTGAGGGGAGGATGCAGAAGTCTGTTCATGGAGAGAAATTAGATAACGATTTGACTTAAATCCAGCAAGATGGACCATGCAGATAACCTCATTAACTCCTGGAATCCCTGTTAGCAACCATAAAAGAGGGCCCTATTTGTCCCTCCTTGTTGGAACCCCTCTTGGCCAAAATAGCTGTCCACACGCAACCTCGGTCAGCTCGAAAAGCAATGCCAAATTGTTTGGGATAACAGAGTTATCTCCTTAGTGGATGTGATGTCTTAATCCCAGAATAAAATAGGATTAAGCATAGAAATAATAAAGTAAACAAAACCTGTGTTAAAAAGTTTGTGTTAGGTTCAGAAATAATTTGTTCATGTCTGGTATTTAAGAGTTTGTTGTGTTTTCGAGAATTTGGTCTATGAGAACAAGAGATCAGTATTGTGATTCCAATTTAAAATGTAGCTTAGAATTGATTTATATTTGCTGTTTTAAGTAGAGGGATATGAGAGTCAAGTTAGTAGAATTGTAACATTGAAACATTTAAGAGGATTTAATAGTCGACATTTCTGTTTAATTGATTAGATTTACTAGAGTTATTTAGGGACTGAAAAGGTTTTGTTTATTAATCAGACCGTTGAACTACTTAAAAAGAAAATCAATACATTAAATGTATAAATGCAGTTTAAGATGTTAAAGGAAGTTGATTAAGCTGCAAGAGCCCTTTTCAAAATAAGTGTTAATTATTAACATTTGCTAGATCTGTTAGTGGAGTAATAAGATTTGGGACTTGAACTCAAATTAGTAAATTTAAGGAAAATTTGGGCTTGAAATGGGTAGCTGTACTTATTTAATTGGATATAAATTTTTCAAAAGTAGTTTTTAGATAGTTTTCTGTGCACAAAAGCAGATTAGAAAACCTAAATTGATAGTCAAGAATTTTCACTGAGTGACCAATGGGATGTTAGTTTAATCCCAGCCAGAACTAGTCCAAGTACAGCCAGGCTGTTCTCCAAGACAGTAGAAGGTCCAAGGACCCAGCTACTGAACTGGGTGAGCGTGGGACCAGGGAGACAGTTCTGTGGGCCACTCTTACTCATGGTGTTCTGGGAGAGGCCCTGTTTACTCCGGGCACTCCCAGATCGCATAGAAATGGGGATCTGGCCCATCCTCTCAACGGTCCTCTGAAACTTCAGCGTGGGCCCAGCCCAGAGCAGTGACCCCAGACCCATATTCGTCCTCCAGTCCTTATATCCCAGCGGGTTAGAGTGGCTGGTGCTTCTTTAGGCAAATGGGCCAGTGACTGCATGTCAGGTTGTTGCCCTATCTGAATATGCAAGCCTGAAACGAGCCATCCTTTACGACAAATGAAGATACTTCCATCCTATCTTGTCTTGCGTAAAAATGCTTATTTAATTGGCATATTCGTCGCACATCTATCAGGTTGTCCCATCTTTAGATCCTTCTGTTTCTGCATCTGTGTTTTGAATAGTGAGCACTTCAAAGACTGGATTTTTTTTTTAATTTAATATTTTTACTTGCTTTTCACCACCCAAGAAAGCCCACACATAATTCTGGTCGGGAAAGCTCCTAAGGACATAATGAGTACTGCTGCTTTGCAAATAATAGCCACAGTGAGTTCTGGACATATTCCTGGCATGCTTCTTATTAACTCAAGAAATTCGAGGCCCTGTCCTAAATTCTGTTTGCTGAGTAGAGGCATTGTTATTACAGGACTAATCTCAACAATCAACATTTTTCCCCAGTGAGGCAGATTCATGGAAAAGATGAGATCCATCTTTGCTCTTTAGAATCTACAATGACAGTGATGTCCGTGTATTCTGGGGAAGGCTAGATGCAGCTTTTGTTCAGCCCGGGTCTTTTTTCTGTGGGGCAGTTAGTTGATCTCTTCTCATGTAGGCAGCCTTGTGTTCCTGGCCTAAGCATTACAAATATATTCAATAGTTCTCTGTTTTAAGTGAGTTAACAGATAATACTGCAAGAGGAAGCTTAGGTAAGCCATAGCTTACCAATGTGGCAGTGGAAACTTATTCTTCGGAATTTCCATTATCCATATTTTCCAGACAAAGGCTGAGAGGACAAGTTCAGTGTATTTTAGCCAAAATAATTGTATAAAATGAGGGGAAAAAGTGAATGCTAATCTAATTAACATAGTGGGGGGTGAGACAGAAAAGAATATTCCTGTGTGCTAACTCTGCTTCTCCCACCAGCTTTCTTAGTGAAAGTTACATAAGGCACAGTTTTCTGGGTCTAGGTTTTCAGAATCACAGATTTTTGGAGCTGGAAGGTGGCAAGAGTTTACTTCACAGAAAGTAAGAAAGAGGGTTTTTAAATTTTGAAGAGTATACAGTTATGAAAATATATACTCTCAAGTCATTCAGAATATCGCTTTCAGTGGCCATCAAAATAGTTACGTGCCCTGGGCACAAGAGAAAATCAGGAAGTTGGACTAAAACAGCAGTCCCAGTTCCGGCTGGACGTTAAAATCACCTGGGAAGTTTTTCAACTGATGCCTGGGACCCATCCCAGAGATTTTGTTTCATTTGCTCTAGAGTGGGGTATTTTTAAAAGCTTGCCAGGTTATTCTTATGTGCAGCCAGAATTGCAAACTACTGGCCCGTGGCTCCTTATCTGATAATGGGCAGCTAGCTCAGCCTTGCAATGGCATTGCCTTTGAGTTTTGATAATTCATTTTTATTTATTTATGCCAAACAGTAGTGATGGGTGCCCAGTTATCCCTGAATTAGTAACTGGAGTCCAGGCAGAAAAACAGAAGTGTTAAGAACCCTACACTTGAAATTTTGAGAAACTCCAACTGTGAGACCAGCCGTTTCCCTCTACAAGGCATGCCGGGTGACCCAGTTCAGCAGAACCGGAACTTCTTCCAGCCCCATCTCCATATAAGAGGGCTGGGGGCATTGTCAGGTCAATAAGTTATCTTTGGGAGGACACAGCCCCTTTGCTTCCTCTAAGATTGAGGGTCCCCAAACCATACTCCCTTCCTGCCTTCATGAACTAGGGGACTAGTGACTGTCTCTTGTCACTGGCAGGCTGATAGCTTCCATACCAGACAGCGCAGATATAAAACATATCATTGCAGAAAGTTTTATTGAACCGCACTGCTCTAAGAAATAAGACTCGGGGGTAAAAGTAGAACCTTCTTTTTTTTTCCACTACAGCTTTGTAGAACCACAGTTGACCCTTTAACAAGGCAGTGGTTAATCCACATATAACTCAGAGTCAGCCCTCAGTATCCATGGTTCCTTTGTATTCATACCATATAGTACTGTAGTATTTAGTATGGAAAAATATCCACATATAAGTGGACTCATGCAGTCAAACCCGTGTTGTTCAAGGGTCAACCGTACTTTGTTTTTAAAACTGTCTACATATCAGTTTATAAAAATAAAAATTTAATTTAAAAAATGATGATGAGGGATTACCACAGAATTTTTGACTGCTGAGTTTATTTAAAGGCATTATGTTTCCATAGTACAAAAGCAGTGGTTCTCAACTGGGGGCATTTTTGTACCCCTCCCATGCCTGAGAACATTTGGCAATGTCTGGAGACATTTTTGGTTGTCTCAGTATGGCAGCGGGGAGAGGGGTGCTACAGGCATCTGTTGGGCAGCATACAGTGAATGCAGAGGGCAGCCTCCCACAGCAAGGAACACTCGGGCCCAAAACGTCAATTGTGCTGAATTGAGAAACCTTGAGCTAAACTAAATCTCTAGGATTCCAGTCAGGTTCCCAAATATATGTGTGTGTGTGTGCATGCTGACTTAAATGAATAATCCTCTGACCTACAACACAGTAACTGGTTAAAGGTCAATCCCACAGGCTAGCATTATACCTTCAGTGCACTAGAAAACTAAAAGGAAGCATTGAAACAATTATCTGGATAATTCAAAACCAAAAACACACTTTCTCTTGATTAATGCTCAAATAAAGTAAAAATGGGATTTTTAAGAATTTCAGGTGCACAGTGTGTTGCTTTGATAACAGTTATATATTACAATATGATTACTTCAGTAGTGTTAGCTGAAAGCTTTATCATGTCTATTATTTTTTGTGTGTATGGAGAATAAGATCTACACTCTTCGCAACTGAAGTTTATAATACAGTACTGTTGGCTGTAATCACTTTGTTGTGCATTAGAGCTTCAGAACTTACTCATCTACTAGTTACAGGTTTGTACCCTTAAATAACAACCCTCCAATTCCCCCACCCCCAGCCCCTAGTAACCACCATTCTACTCTGTTTTTACAGGTTTGGTGTTTTTAGATTCCACATATAAGTGATGTTTGTCTTTATCTGACTTACCTTACTCAGCATAATGCCCTCAAGGTCCATCCCTGTTGTCACAATGGCAAGATTTCCTTCTTTCTCATGGCTGAATAATATTCCATGGGCATATATATCATATTTTCTATATCTGTTGATGGACACTTAGGTTGTTTCCATGTCTTGGCTATTATATATGATGCTACCGAACATGAGGGTGCAGATATTTCTGTGTCAGAGTGATTTCATTTCTTTTGGACATACTCCCAGAAGTGGAATTGCTAGATCATATGGTAGTTCTATTTTCAATACCTTGAGGAAACTTCATATTGTTTTTCATAGTGACTGCATCAGTTTATATTCCCACCAACAGTGCACAAGGGTTCCCTATTCTCTGCATCCTTATCAGCATTCGTTATCTCGTCTGTTTGACATAGCCTTTGTGACAAAAAGAGAGGTGATGTCTCATTGTGGTTTTGATTTGCATTTCCCAATGATAGTGATGTTAAACACCTTTTCCTGTACCTGTTGGCCATTCGTATATTTCCTTTGAAAAAATGCTTATTCAGGTCCTTTGCCCATTTTGTTTGGGTTGTTTTTTGTTTGTTTTTGCTATTAGGTTGTGTGAGTTCTTTATATATTTTTTTGATATTAACCCCATATCAGATATGTGATTTGCAGATATCTTCTCCCATTCCATAGGTTGTCTCTTCATTTCGTTGATCATTTCTTTTGCTGTGTAGAAGCTTTTAATTTGATCTAGTCTCACGTGTTTATTTTTTATATTGTTGTTTATACTTTAGATGTCATATTCAAAAAATTACTACCAAGACCCATGTCAAGGAGCTTTTTTACTATGTTTCTTCTAGGAGTTTTATAGTTTCAGGTTTAAGTCTTTAATCCACTTCAAGTTAATATTTGTGAGTGGTGTAAAATTAGGGGCCTAGTTTCATTCTTTTCCAAGTGAATATCCAATTTTCCCAGCACCATTTATTGAAGAGACTGTCTTTTCTCCATTGAGTATTCTTGGCTTCTTTGTCAAATACTAGTTGACCATATGTGCATGGATGTATTTCTGGGATCTCCATTTTGTTCCATTGGTCTACGTGTGTCTGTTTTTATGCCATACCATAAAAACACACAGTTTTGATTACTATACCTTTGAAATATAGGTCATCACATCAGGTATTGTGATGCCCCCAGCTTTGTTCTTCTTTCTCAGGATTACTTTTGCTGTTTGGGGGTGTTTTATGATTCCAAACCCATTTTAGGGTAATTTTTTCCATTTCTGTAAAAAATGTCATTGGAATTTCGATTGTGATTGCGCTAAGTCTGTAGATCACTTTGGGTAGTATGGACATGTTTACAATATTAATTCTCCCAATCTAGGAACATAGGATATTTTTCCATTTATTTGTGTTTTCTTCAATGTCTTACAGTGTTCAATGTACAGATCTTTCACCTCCTTGGCTAAATTTATTCCTAAGTATTTTGTTGTTTATAGTGCCATTGTAAATGGAATTGCCTTTTTTTTTTTTTTTTTGGAAAGAAACACTTGTATTCTCAGATAAACAGTTTACATGGATAATATTTTTGCACACTTCATTATTAGTACTGACACATGTATTAATCAGCTTGCCATATGTTGGCACAGCTGTGTTGGATTTGTCCAAATCTCTACAGATTTTTCTTTCTCTGCTCAGAGATATTTTCCTTTTTCTTTTTTTCCACACTGTATTTTATTTTCACAAGAGATAAATAAACTGACACCAAGCATTGTAAATGGATGACCACAACAAAAGCAACAATGATTGCAATTACCAAACACGAAACACACTCATACTATGTCATAATATTGACATTCAGTCCAGTAATCCTCCACTGTAACAGCTCCTTTACTTTGCAGTGAAAATTGATTTGTATATTTTTTGCCTCTGAGTCCTTGTGGGATTTTTTTTATTCAAACAGAAAGTCACAAAAATTATAATCATCTTCATCAGTTCACTCAGTCCCATGTAATTAATTTTTTTATCTTGATCTTTTGTTAGCACTTTTATGAATTCATCAGTTTTCCATTAGAGTTCTGAAAATGCTTATTCATTCAGTTCAGCAGTATAGTCAGTTACCAGAAACCTGTACTTGTCAGAGTCTTTTCCATGAATTCCTTGAAGATGAAACCCTTTTATAGGAACATTTTTGCAAAAGCATCAGAGTACACCCAGAACTGTCTGTAAATGACAAAAGACTTAAAAATGACCATGGTTAAAGATTTGATGAAAGTTCATAATAATGCAATTGACAAGGAAATTTAGTTATTTCTGAGATATACATTTTAAAGTAATAACTAGAATTATGACTTATTATACCAGAACATATAAGACTTTTAGAAATTTCATATAATGTCTGAAGCATTTATATTAACATTTCGATACAAATAACCCAAAGAAAGTTTAGTATTGTTTTTTTTGTTTGTTTTTTTATACTGCAGGTTCTTATCAGTCATCCATTTTATACACATCAGTGTATACATGTCAGTCCCAACTGCCCAATTCATCACACCACCATCCCCACCCCACCGTGGTTTCCCCCCCCCTTGGTGTCCATACGTTTGGTCTCTACATCTGTGCCTCAATTTCTGCCCTGCAAACCGGTTCATATGTACCATTTTTCTAGGTTCCACATACGTGCATTAATATGCGATATTTGTTTTTCTCTTTCTGACTTCCTTCACTCTGTATGACAGTCTCTAGATCCATCCACATCTCAACAAATGACTCAATTTCGTTCCTTTTAATGGCTGAGTAATATTCCATTGTATATATGTACCACAACTTCTTTATCCATTCGTCT
>NC_041226.1:17126558-17128807 GCF_002837175.3 Physeter macrocephalus | reverse complement strand
GCCATCTGTATGTCTTCTTTGGAGAAATGTCTATTTAGGTCTTCTGCCTATTTTTGGATTGGGGTGTTTGTTTCTTTAATATTGGAGTTTTTCAAAAATCCTGGATTTTTGTTTCTTTAATATTGAGCTGCATGAGCTGTTTATATATTTTGGAGATTAATCCTCTGTCAGCTGATTCATTTGCGAATATTTTCTCCCATTCTGAGGGTTGTCTTTTCGTCTTGTTTATGGTTTCCTTTGCTGTGCAAAAGCTTTGAAGTTTCATTAGGTCCCATTTGTTTATTTTTGTTTTTATTTCCATTTCTCTAGGAGATGGGTCAAAAAGGAAACCATAAACAAGACGAAAAGACAACCCTCAGAATGGGAGAAAATCTTTTACATGTAGCTGTCCAGTTTTCCCAGCACTACTTATTGAAGAGACTGTCTTTTCTCCGTTGTGTATCTTTGCCTCCTTTGTCATAGATTAGTTGGCCATGGGTGCATGGGTTTATCTCTGGGCTTTCTATCTTGTTCCATTGATCCATGTTTCTGTTTTTGTGCCAGTACCATATTGTCTTGATTACTGTAGCTTTGTAGTGTAGTCTGAAGTCAGAGAGTCTGATTCCTCCAGCTCCATTTTTCTCCCTCAAGACTGCTTTGGCTATTTGGGGTCCTTTGGGTCTCCATACAAATTTTAAGATGATTGGTTCTAGTTCCGTAAAAAATGCCATTGGTAATTTGATAGGGATCGCATTGCATCTGTAGATTGCTTTGGGTAGTATAGTCATTTTCACAATTTTGATTCTCCCAATCCAAGAACATCATATATCTCTCCATCTGTTGGTATCATTAATATCTTTCATCAGTGTCTTATAGTTTCCTGCATACAGGTCTTTTGTTTCCCTAGGTAGGTTTATTCCTGGATATTTTATTCTTTTTGTTGCAGTGGTAAATGGGAGTGTTTCCATAATTTCTCTTTCAGATTTTTGATCATGAGTGTATAGGAATGCAAGAGATTTCCGTGCATTAATTTTTTTTTTTTTTTTTTTTTTGTGGCACACGGGCCTCTCCCGTCGCGGAGCACAGGCCCCAGATGCGCAGACCCAGCGGCCATGGCTCACAGGCCCAGCCGCTCCGCGGCACTTGGGATCCCCCTGGACCGGGGCACAAACCCGTGTCCCCTGCATCGGCAGGCGGACTCCCAACCACTGTGCCACCAGGGAAGCCCTGCGCATTAATTTTGTATCCTGCAGCTTTACCAAATTTATTGATTAGCTCTAGTAGTTTTCGGGTGGCATTTTTAGGATTCTCTATGTATAGTATCATGTCATCTGCAAACAGTGACAGCTTTACTTCTTTTCCAATTTGTATTCCTTTTATTTCTTTTTCTTCTCTGATTGCCATGGCTAGGACTTCCAAAACTATGTTGAATAATAGTGGTGAGAGTGGACACCCTTGTCTCGTTCCTGATCTTAGAGGAAATGCTTTCAGTTTTTCACCATTGAGAATGATGTTTGCTGTGGGTTTGTCGTATATGGCCTTTATTATGTTGAGGTAGGTTCCCTCTATGCCCACTTTCTGGAGAGTTTTTATCATAAATGGGTGTTGAATTTTGTCAAAAGCTTTTTCTGCATCTATTGAGATGATCATATGGTTTTTATTCTTCAATTTGTTAATATGGTGTATCACATTGATTGATTTGCATATATTGAAGAATCCTTGCATCCCTGGGATAAATCCCACTTGATCATGGTGTATGATCCTTTTAATGTGTTGTTGGGTTCTGTTTGCCAGTATTTTGTTGAGGATTTTTGCATCTATATTCATCAGTGATATTGGTCTGTAATTTTCATTTTTTGTAGTATCTTTGTCTGGTTTTGGCATGAGGGTGATGGTGGCCTCAGAATGAGTTTGGGAGTATTCCTTCCTCTGCAATTTTTTGAAAGAGTTTGAGAAGGATGGGTGTTAGCTCTTCTCTAAATGTTTGATAGAATTCACCTGTGAACCCATCTGGTCCTGGACTTTTGTTTTGTTGGAAGATTTTTAATCACAGTTTCAATTTCATTCCTTGTGATTCATATTTTCTATTTCTTCCTAGTTCAGTCTTGGAAGATTATACCTTTCTAAGAATTTGTCCATTTCTTCCAGGTTGTCCATTTTATTGGCATAGAGTTGCTTGTCTCTTAGGATGCTTTGTATTTCTGTGGTGTCTGTTGTAACTTCTCCTTTTTCATTTCTAATTTTATTGATTTGAGTCCTCTCCCTCTTCT
>NC_041226.1:17125681-17126171 GCF_002837175.3 Physeter macrocephalus | reverse complement strand
TTTCTAAGAATTTGTCCATTTCTTCCAGGTTGTCCATTTTATTGGCATAGAGTTGCTTGTAGTAGTTTCTTTGCTTTGTATTTCTGTGGTGTCTGTTGTAACTTCTCCTTTTTCATTTCTAATTTTATTGATTTGAGTCTTCTCCGTCTTTTTCTTGATGAGTCTGGCTAATGGTTTATCAGTTTTGTTTATCTTCTCAAAGAACCAGCTTTTAGTTTTATTGATCTTTGCTATTGTTTTCTTTGTTTCTACTTCATTCATTTCTGCTCTGATCTTTATGATTTCTTTCCTTTTGCTAGTTTTGGGTTTTGTTTGTTCTTCTTTCTCTAGTTCCTTTAGGTGTAAGGTTAGATTGTTTGAGATATTTCTTGTTTCTTGAGGTAGGCTTGTATAGCTATAAACTCCCCTCTTAGAACTGCTTTTGCTGCATCCCATAGGTTTTGGATCATCGTGTTTTCATTGTCATTTGTCTCTAGGTATTTTTTGATTT
>NC_041226.1:17104200-17124200 GCF_002837175.3 Physeter macrocephalus | reverse complement strand
GCTCCGCGGCATGTGGGATCTTCCCGGACCGGGGCACGAACCCGTGTCCCCTGCATCGGCAGGCGGACTCTCAACCACTGCGCCACCAGGGAAGCCCTACTCTGCATTTTTTAACTTCCTTTTTCACACTGTATTGTGAACATCTTTCAATATGAGCACATAAACATTGGCAACTTAATTTTTAGCACCTAAACAATAAAACATTTTTATTTATTTAATCATTTCTCTTTTTGGATACTTAGGTTGTTTCTGGCGTTTTACTGTCTAACCCAGTGCTGTAACACACACATCACTGGAATTTGGCACACAATCATGATTCATTTTCCAGGATAAATTTCTAGAACTGGATTTGCTAAGTTAAAGCCAGTTGTTTTTTTTAATTAAAAGATAGTTATTCATACCTTTTGGCGTAAAAGACAGTAAATTTTCTTTTTCTGGGGTTTTATCTTGTTCCTTCTTCTGGTACATAGCCTTCTGCCTTTTCATCTTGTCTGTCTTTCTGTGAATGTGGTTTTTGTTCCACAGGCTGCAGGACTGTAGTAGTTCTTGCTTCTTCTCTCTGCCCTCTGGTGGATGAGGCAATCTAAGAGGCCTGATGGGAGGGACTGGTGGTGGGTAGAGCTGACTGTTGCTGTGGTGGGCAGCTCAGTAAAACTTTAATCTACTTGACTGTTGATAGCTGGGGCTGGGTTCTCTCCCTGTTGGTTGTTTGGCCTGAGGCAACCCAACACTGGAGCCTACCTGGGTTCTTTGCTGGAGCTAATGACAGACTCTGGGAGGGCTCATGCCAAGGAGTACTTCCCAGAAGTTCTGCTGTCAGTGTCCTTGTCGCCATGGTGAGCCACAGCCCCCACCCCCGCCTCTGCAGGAGACCCTCCAACACTAGCAGGTAGGTCTGGTTCAGTGTCCCCTTTTGTTCCACAGGCTGCAGGACTGTAGTAGTTCTTGCTTCTTCTCTCTGCCCTCTGGTGGATGAGGCAATCTAAGAGGCCTGATGGGAGGGACTGGTGGTGGGTAGAGCTGACTGTTGCTGTGGTGGGCAGCTCAGTAAAACTTTAATCTACTTGACTGTTGATAGCTGGGGCTGGGTTCTCTCCCTGTTGGTTGTTTGGCCTGAGGCAACCCAACACTGGAGCCTACCTGGGTTCTTTGCTGGAGCTAATGACAGACTCTGGGAGGGCTCATGCCAAGGAGTACTTCCCAGAAGTTCTGCTGTCAGTGTCCTTGTCGCCATGGTGAGCCACAGCCCCCACCCCCGCCTCTGCAGGAGACCCTCCAACACTAGCAGGTAGGTCTGGTTCAGTGTCCCCTGGGGTCACTGCTCCTTCCCCTGGGACCCGATGCACACACTACTTTGTGTGTGCCCTCCAAGAGTGTAGTCTCTGTTTCCCCCAGTCCTGTTAAAGTCCTGCAATCAATTCCCACTAGGCTTCAAAGTCTGATTCTCTAGGAATTCCTCCTCCTGTTGCCGGACCCCCAAGGTTGGGAAGCCTGACGTGGGGCTCAGAACCTTCACTCCAGTGGGTGGACTTCTGCGGTATAAGTGTTCTCCAGTCTGTGAGTCACCCACCCAGCAGTTATGGGATTTGATTTTATTGTGATTGCGCCCCTCCTGCCATCTCATTGTGGCTTCTCCTTTGTCTTTGGATGTGGGCTATCTTTTTTGGTGAGTTCCAGTGTCTTTCTGTCAACGATTGTCCAGCAGCTAGTTGTGATTCTGGTGTTCTCGCAAGAGGGAGTGAGAGCACGTCCTTCTACTCGGCCATCTTGGTTCCTCTCGCCTGGAATTGCTTTCTTAACTTTTCTTTTAGAAAATTCATTGTTAGTGTATAGAAATGCACATGATATTGATATTGTATCCTGCAACTTTACTGTATTCATTTATTCTAATAGTTTGTGGGGTTTTTTGTGGTACGCGGGCCTCTCACTGCTGTGGTCTCTCCTGTTGCGGAGCACAGGCTCCGGACGCGCAGGCTCAGCGGCCATGGCTCACGGGCCCAGCCGCTCCGCGGCATGTGTGCTGTGGTCTCTCCTGTTGCGGAGCACAGGCTCCGGACGCGCCGGCTCAGCGGCCATGGCTCACGGACCCAGCCGCTCGGCGGCATGTGGGATCTTCCCGGACCGGGGCACGAACCCGTGTCCCCTGCATCGGCAGGCGGATTCTCAACCACTGTGCCACCAGGGAAGCCCCTATTCTAATAGTTATTTAGTGGAGTCCTTAGGGTTTTCTTTTTATTGAGGTCTAATTGGCATATCACATTATATTTGTTTCAGGTGTACAACCTAATGATTCAATATTTGTATATATTGCAAAATGATCATTATGAGTCTAGTTAATATTCATCACCAAACACAGTTGGAAATTTTTTTTCTTCTGATAAGAACTTTTAAGATCTACTCTCTTAGCAACTTTCATATATGCAGTACAGTATTATTAACTATAGTCACCATGCTGTACATTACATCCCTAGGACTTAATTTTATAACTAGAATTTTATAAGTCTGGGCCCACTTTACCCATTTCACTGACCCGCCCCCCCCAGCTAGCCTCTGGCAATTAATACCCTGTTCTCTGTATCGATGTGCTCATTTTGTTTTCTTTTTTGGTACTTGTTTTTTAGATTCCACATATAACTGAGATCATTTGGTATTTGTCTTTCTCTGTCTGACTTGTTCCACTTAGCATAATGCCCTTGAGGTCTATCCATGTGTCAGAAATGGCAAGATTTCCTTCTTTTTATGGCTGAGTAATATTCCACTGTGTGTATATGTGTGTTTATGTACACACCACATCTTCTTTATCTATTCATCTCTTGATGGACACTTAGGTTGCTTCTGTGTCTTGGCTATTGTAAATAATGCCACAATGAATATGAGGGTGAAGATATCTTTTCGTGTTGGAGTCTTTAATTTTTTGAGGAAGCTCCATATTATTTTCCATAGTGACTGTACCAATTTACATTCCCAATAGTGCACAAAGGTTCCCTTTTTACCATATCTTCCCCAGCACTGTTATTTCTTGTCTGTTTGACAATAGCCATTTTAACAGGTGTGAGATGCTATATCATTGTAGTTTTAATTTGCATTTCCAATGTTGAGCACCATTTTGTGTACCTGTTGGCCATCAGTATGTCTTTAGAAAAATGTCTGTTTAGATCCTTTGACTGCTATTTAATTAGAATTTTTTTTTTGTTGCCATTGAGTGTGTGAGTTCTTTATATATTTTGGATAATTAACTTTTTTTTTTTTTGCAGTTTGGTTTGTTTAATAACTTACAAAATGGGTCATCAGGGGAGCAGCCATAAAGTTTACACCATATGGGTCTGTTGGGAAAATAGGAGGACCAACTCCTTACTCTGCCCAGGAGAAGGGAGTGTGAGGTCACCAAGGACCCTAAGGGAGGTGGCCAAGAGCCTGGGGACAAGGGGGTCTGGAGAAGCCTGGCTCGTGCTCAGAAGACCACACTGGGAGGAGGAAAGTCTGGATCAGAGGTGGGTGGCACCACTGGTGCTCAAAATTGTGTGGTTTGCAGAATTTCTTCTATTAAATATTAGTCTTCTTTCTCATTTGTAGATCAAAAAATTTAGTAGGGAGATTGGGACACATCATCTTGTCAAATCATTGCTTTCTACTTCTGAAACTCCAAACACGTTTTCTGCTGCCCGTTTCCTTCCCTAACCCATCATCTGACCTGAATTTTCTGTTATTCTAAGTACACCGCAGTAGGCTGCAAAGTTCCTACTATCTTCATTTTCACCACCTACTCCTTCCCATGCATCAGTCACAACTCCGTTGCTCTTGCCAACTTCTATGTCTTCCTCCTCTCAAAGTCACATTCATCCTCTTATTTTACTATTTCAAATCCTCTATGTTCCATGAGTCCAAATATTCCCAGCCCAAGAGACTCTTTCCATCTCCTTCACACCCTTCACACTTTGTGACGCCTACCGTGTATGGTCACATCTGCCTATAGATCAGTGGTCCTGTCCACATCTGCCTATAGATCAGTGGTCCTCAACCTTGACTGCAACTAGAGTCACACTGATAGTTTAAAAAAAAGATGGGGGCTTAAACACAGAGAATCTGATTTAATAGGTCTAGAAGGGGCAACATGGATCAGTATATTTTGTTTTGGTTTTTGTTTTATTGGAGTATAATTGCTTTACAAGGGTGTGTTAGTTTCTGCTGTATAACATAGTGAATCAGCTATACATATATCCCCATATCTCCTCCCTCTTGTGTCTCCCTCCCACCCTCCCTATCCCACTCCTCTAGGTGATCACAAAGCACTGAGCTGATCTCCCTGTGCTATGTGGCTGCTTCCCACTAGCTATCTATTTTACATTTGGTAGTGTATATATGTCCATGCCACTCTCTCACTTTGTCCCAGCTTACCCTTCCCCCTCCCCCTCCCCGTGTCCTCAAGTCCATTCTCTAGGTCTAGGGCCATACCACCCTGAATGCACCCGGTCTTGTCTGGATAATTAACTCTATCAGATATATGATTTGCAAATATTTTCTCCCATTTGGTAGATTGCATTTTCATTTTGTTGATCGTTTCCTTTGCTGTGCAGAAGATTTTAGTTTGACATATTCTCACTTTTTTATTTTTGCTTTTGTTGCCTTTGCTTTTGGTGTCAAATCCAAATCATCGTCATCAAGACCAATCTTAAGGAGCTTGCTATGTTTTTTCCTAGGAGTTTTATGGTTTCAGGTTTTACATTCAGGTCTTTAATCATTTTGAGTTCATTTTTGTGTATGGGATAAGTTAGTGGTTCAATTTCATTCTTTTGCAAGTGGCTGTCCAAGTTTCCCATTATCTTTTATTGAAGAGACTGTCCTTTCCCCCATTGTATACACTTGGCTCCTTTGTCATAAATTAATTCACCATATATGCATGGGTTTATTTCTGGACTCTATTCCGTTCCATAGATTGATGTGTCTGTTTTTATGCCAATAGCATACTATTTTGATTACTATAAGTTTGTAATATAGTTTGAAATCAGGAGGCATAGTGCTTCTTTGTTCTTATTTCTCAAGATTATCTGCTTTGGCTATTCAAGGTCTTTTGTGGTTCCATACAAATTTTGGGATTGTTCTATTTCTGTGATAAATGTCATTGGAATTTTGATAGGGATTGCATTGAATCTGTAGATTGCTTTGGTTAGTATGGACATTTTCATAATATTCTTCCAATCCAGGACATGGAATATCTTTCCATTTATTTGTGTATTCTTAATTTTTTCCTCAGTGTCTTATAGTTTTCAGTGCACAGGTCTTTCGCCTCCTTGGTTAAATTTATTCCTAGGTATTTTATGCTTTTTGATGCAATTGTAAATTGGATTTTTTTAAACATCTTTATTGGAGTATAATTGCTTTACAATGTTGTGTTAGTTTCTTCTGTATAACAAAGTGAATCAGCTATACGTATACATATATCCCCATATCCCCTCCCTCTTGAGTCTCCCTCCCACCTTCCCTATCCCACCCCTCTAGGTGGTCACAAAGCACTGAACTGATCTCTCTGTGCTATGCGGCTGCTTCCCACTAGCTATCTGTTTTACATTTGGTAGTGTATATATGTCCATGCCACTCCCTCACTTCATCCCAGCTTACCCTTCCCCCTCCCTGTGTCCTCAAGTCCATTCTCTATGTCTGCATCTTTATTCCTATCCTGCCCCTAGGTTCTTCAGAACCTTTTTTTTTTTAGATTCCATATATATGTGTTAGCATACAGTATTTGTTCTTCTCTTTCTGACTTACTTCACTATGTATGACAGACTCTGGGTCTATCCACCTCACTACAGATAACTCAGTTTTGTTTCTGTTGTTTCTGTTTATGGCTGAGTAATATTCCATTGTATATATGTGCCACATCTTCTTTATCCATTCATCTCTCGATGGACATTTGGGTTGCTTCCATGTCCTGGCTATTGTAAATAGTGCTGCAGTGAACATTGTGGTACATGACTCTTTTTGAATGAATCATTAGAGAAATGCAAATCAAAACTACAATGAGGTATCACCTCACACCAGTCAGAATGGCCATCATCAAAAAATCTACAAACAATAAATGCTACAGGGGGTGTGTAGAAAAGGGAACCCTCTTGCACTGTTGGTGGGAATGTAAATTGATACAGCCACTATGGAGAAGAGTATGGAGGTTCCTTAAAAAACTAAAACTAGAACTACCATATGACCCAGCAATCCCACTACTGGGCATATACCCTGAGAAAACCATAATTCAGAAAGAGTCATGTTAAACCATTCTTGCATCCCTAGAATAAATCCCACTTGATCATGCTGTTTGCCACTTTTAACATCCTGAATTTGATTTGCTAATATTTTGTTGAGGAATTATCCATCTGTGTTCATCAGGGCTATTGGCCTGCAGTTTTCTTTTCTTCTGGTGCTCTTGCCTGGTTTTGGCATCAGGGTTATGCTGGCCTCATAAAGTGATTTTGGAAGTGTTCCCTCCCCTTCCATTTTTCTGGAAGAGTTTAAGAAGGATTGGCATTAGTTATTCCTTAAATATTTGGTAGAATTCACCAGTGAAGCCATCTGATCCTAGACTTTTGTTTGTTGGGAGGTTTTTGATTACTAATTCAATCTCCTTACTAGTAATCAGTCTGTTCAAATTTTTTCTCTTTGTTCATGATTCAGTCTTGGTAGAAGTTAGGTTTCAAAGGAATTTATCCATTTCTTCTAGGTTGTCCAATTTGTATATAAGTTTTCTTAGTAGTCTCTGTGTTTCTGTGATATCCATTTTAGCATCTATTCTTCATTTCTGACTTTGAGTCTATTTTTTTTCTTGATGAGTCTAGCTAAAGGTTGTCAATTTTATTTATCTTTTAAAAAACCAGCTCTTAGTTTCATTGATCTCTTCTATTATCGTTTCAGTCTCTATTTCCTTTATTACTGCTCTGATCTTTGTTATTCCCTTCTTTCTGTTAAATTTGGGCTCACTGTCTTCTTCCCTTTCTAGTTCTTTGAGGTATAAAGAAGGTTGTTTGAGATGTTTGTCACTATAAACTTCTGTCTTAACTGCCTTTGCAGCATCCCATGAGTTTTGATATGCTGTGCTTTCATTTGTTTCAGGATATTTTTTATTTTGCTTTCTTCTTAGACCCATTGGTTTTTCATGAGTATGTTATTTAATCGCCACATATTTGCGAATTTTTCAGCTTTCCTCCTGGTATTGATGTCTAGTTTCATACCATTGTGGTTGGAGAAGATACCTGGTATGATTTCAGCTTTCTTAAATTTGCTAAGACGTGGTTTGTGACCTGTCATGTGATGTATTCTGGAGAATGTTTTGTGTGCACTTGAGATGAATGTGTATTCTGCTGCTGTGGGATGGAATATTCTGTATGTGTCTATAGGTGCATTTATTCAAAAGCATCACTCACATCCATCATTTCCTTCTTGACTTTCTGCCTGGGTGATCTGTCCATTGTTTAAAGTGGTGTATTGAGGTCCCCTACTACTATTGCATTGCTGTCTATTTTTCCCTTCAGGTCTGTTAATAACTGTTTAATATTTTTAGATGCTCTAATATTGGGTGTGTATATGTTTACAATTAATATATCTGATGAATTGCCCCTTTATCATTGTATAATGACTTTGTCTTGTGTTACAGTTTTTGATTTAACATCTATTTTGTCTGATATAAATATAACCACCCCTGCTTTCTTTTGGTTTCTATTTGCTTGAAATATCTTTTTCCATCCCTTCACATTCTGTTTGTGAATATCCATAATGCTTAAGTGAGTCTCTTGTAGGCAGCATATAGTTAGGTCTTATTTTTAATCCATTCAGCCCATCTGTGTCTTTTAATTGGAGAATTTAGCCCATTTACATTAATTATTGATAGCCAAGGACTTACTGTTGCCAGTATGTTAATTGCTTTCTGATAGTTTTGTCATTCCTTAGTTCCTTTGTTCCTCTTGCTGTCTTTCTTTTTGAGTTGATGATTTTTTGTAGTAGTTTGCTTTTCTCTTTATAATCGTATATCTGTTATCTAGTTTTGGTCTGTGGTTATTACCATGAGGCTTTCATAATATGTTATAACCATCTATGGTAACTTCAATTACATAAGAAATTACCTGCCCCCCTCAGATTTATGTTGATGTCCCAATTTATATATTTTTACATAATTATATTTATATATTATGCATTTATGTATTATATGTATAAATACTGTATTAACATAATATTACAGCTCTAGTTATTTTCAACACTGCTGTCTTTAACCTATATGCTAGATTTCAAAGTGATTTACACACCACCATTGAAGTATGAGTTTTTTGAATTTGACTATATATATTCACCTTTACCAGTTAATTTTATATTTCAGTATGTTTTCATGCTACTAATTTGTTTCAGTTTGAAGAACTTCCTTTAGCATTTCTTGTAGGGCAGGTCTAGTGGTGATTAAATTCCTTCATGCTTTTGTTGGGTAAGATATCCTTGGATGAGTTTTGTTGTTGTTTATGTGCTTTGAATGTATCATCCCACTGTCTCCTGGCCTCCAAGGTTTCTGCTGAGAAATGTAAAGCCTTATCAGAATTCCCTGTGTCTCAGTGAGGATCTCTTTGGGTGGGATCTCTAAGCTTCCCATACCTGGACGGCTGTATCTCTCCCCAGATTTGGGAAGAAATAAGAAATCTTTTTTCTTTGAATAAGATTTCTCTCCCTTTATCCCTTCTCCTCTGGGATTCCCAAAGTGAGGATATTGTTTCAGTGAGGATATTGTTTCTTTTGATCATGTCCCACATAGTTCATGTGTGCTTTCTTCACTCTTTTTCATTCTAATTTCAAAAATGGGACTCTTGCTTAAGCTGCTGTTAATCATTTCAGTCAGCTACTTTTAGGATCTGCTCATGGAACTGTGGCAAGGAATATTTCTCTTTTGAAATTCCTTAAATCAGTGATACTAAATTCTGATGATCCTTTGTTGATATAAAAATCAGTCTACCTCATGTTTCACAGCCAATGGCAGGGTAATTCATGAGTCATACTGAAAAAATAAATATTCAGGGAACATTCAGAAGTTATGCAAAGAGAAAGCTTTGCATTTGGGCAAGATATATGTTTGTTCTTTTTCTGAGTCATCTTTTCAGTTTTAGATTCTGTCATTTGATCTGTCAGCCTCAGCTCCTAATCCTGAGATCTATGACCTTGATTTTTCTCTCCTGTTCCTTCTTAAATGGATAGCTTGTTAATATAGATCAGATCAGTAGTCTGATTGTGTCCTAGCAGTTCTAGGTGTTCACAGTCCCTCTATTTAGTATCTTCCGTGATGCTTGCCACATTTTCCTAAGAGCTGATACTGATGTTAAACAAACCCTGATCCCTGAGGCAGCCCCTCAAATACTTCTTGTCTTAAAACTTTTTCATTGTTAGATATTGCTACTGCTCTCCAGTAATACTAAAGTCCTCATTATTTTCCATCAAAGCCACATAATAACTGTTGGTATTTATGATTTATAATATATATGTATATTTATACATATATAAGCACCTTAAAATTCCCTTGATCATAAGCAATCTTAGAAGATATGTATTTTTATCTCACATGGATGAGTTTGAGTGCCTGTTATGTGCAAATATGATTATTTTTTAAAATACTTATATAAGTACGGGTGCTAGAGGTCAATCAACCCAGCTCCTAAATACCTTACGGCACCAAGTAAGAATTTTACAGTTAAAGCCCGTTCCTTTAAATATGTAAATGTACTTCTGTGCAGAATGTTTCTTGTTTGTTGTGGTGATATGTAAGCTCAGGTTCAACTGAGAAAGACAGAGGCTTAATAACAATAGATGCTTACTTCTCTCTCCTATGTATGGCAGCCCACAGGGATCCAAGCTGCTTTTCATTCTGTCCTCCACCCTCTGGTTCAGAATGGCTGCCGGGTGGAATAGCAAATATTACTAGTCTTAAAAAATAAGAACTTCTGTTCATCAAAAGACACCAAAAAAGAGTAAGATGGCAAGCCACAGACTGGATAATGATATTTACAATACATACATCCACGAGAAGAATCCAAAATATATACAAAGAGCAGGTGCTTCACTAAAGAGGGTATTCAAACGGCCAATAAAAAGATAATATCATTAGTCATCTGGCAAATGCCAATTAATAGCATGATGAAACACCGTTACCTATCAGAACGATTAAAATTTAAAAATGTGAAGCAACTGGAATACTTTTAAATTCCTGGTAGAATTACACATTTTGATGCAATCAGTTTGGAAATTTGTTTGGAAGTACCTACTAAAACTTGCTCACCCTGTGCCCCAGCAATTCCACTCCTAGTTATATGGGCAAGAGAAATGAGTGCATTTTGTTAACAAAGGAGAGTAAGTGGTCAGATAAGGCTTCACAGCATCACGTTAGGCTTGGTCTCTGAAGATGAGCAGGTGTCTCTAGGCAGACAGGCATCAGGAGCAGCATGAAGTCAGTCATGGAGATATAAGCCAATCTGGTTTGTTAGGGAATGATGGCAGTTCCAAATGGTTGGATCATAGAGGTTGCAATTCCAGAAAGACACAAGGCCTGAAGGAGTAGACAGGGTCTTGTAGAGCTTGCTAGTTAGTCTCTTCTGCCAAGAAACATGGTCAGGTTTGTATTTAGAAAGGTCATTCAGAGAGGTGTGGCAGGGAGGATGGGGAAGCTATATAACTGTTGGCAGGAAGATAGTCCAGGTGGATAGTTGTCACTTTGCTGCCATTTTGCCAGTTCTGGAGAATAAGTACTCTTCTTATATTCTGCATTATCCTGTCTTTCATTCTATGAGGAATGGAATTAGTATGTTGCTCTGATAATTCTTCAGAAAGTCTTACAATTCCATAATGGAATTCCATAATGGCAGAGAGGAAAAGAATGGACAAATAACTGTCCAGCAAAGATTTGCTTAAACCACCATCCTATGTGGCTTAGAATCTCTCTGAAAATTTTCAAACTTCCAACCTAGAAATGTCACTGATTTGACAAAATGTACCCAGGCTTTGATTACTTTTAGAGTGAATCTTGCCTTTTTTCCCATAAGTCCTCCTCTCTTTCTACTAACCATTCGAAAAAGAACCCCAGTGTTCCAGTTCAGGAGGGTGACATAGGAGGATCCTGAACTCACTTCTTCTCACACCAAGTCTACAGCTAGATATGGAACAGTTTCTTCTAAAACTTCTTCCTACAAATTAGGTAGGAGAGGCTGAGACACGGTATCACCATGAACCCTGGCATGGTGACCCACAATCTGGAGGGCTCTCAAAACTCCAAGCCTCTCCCTGAGGAGCAAAGGGTTTGAACCCCAACTTTTAAGGCCTGCACCTGAGAGACAATTCCCTCTAACTTTGAGAACATCTAGCTTTGAAAGCCATTGGGGCTTGTTTCCTTGAGACCCAGAAGGTGATTGATAGTGATCTGGGAAACAGTTTTTGAAGGGCTTAGGTAGAATCACTCACCCCAGAGCAGAGGCAGCCAACTAAAACGTACCCAGTCTTTCTGTTAAAGAGGCCAACTTGCTTATCTTAAAGCTTCAGCCCGAGGGGCAGGCATCTAATTTAATACACATCCAGGGACTTACTGAAACACTCTCCAAAACAGAGGTGAGCAGGTGCCATCTTTACAGTCTCCCTTGCTCCAAGCCGCTGCTATCTCCCAGAAAGGAGCTTGTGTACTCCTCTCATGTCCTGCTTTTTTGCAGCTGCCACCCAGGGGACACCCCTTGATCACCTGGCTCTGGTGGACAGCAGGGCTTACACTCACAGGTACCACAGGATTGTAACAAATAGAGAAGACTTCTTAACCACCTAACCCCAGGGTACAGCAGAGAAGCAACAGACTTGAAAGTCCCAATCCTTCTATACAAGAAGCCTCTTATCTTCATAGCTGTGGCCTGTGGGCCAGGCTTCTTTCTAACTAACACACACATAGAGGATGACTACAGTTCTCTCCAGAGACCAGGGAAGCTGGCAAGTATCATCTTAATGCTGGGAAGATGTTCCCAGCCCCAAGTCACCAGTGTCTCTGAGAAAGGAGCTTGTGTAAATATCTGGTGACCCAGCTTTTGTGGCTGCCACCCTGAGGACACATCCTTTGACAGACTGGCTCTTACGGCCAGTGAGGCTTGTGTTCACAGGTTCAATGGGACAGTAGCAAAGAAACAGTTCTATTACCCCAAGGCTCAGCACAGAGGGAGAAGACAGATTCTCCTCTCTGGGACACTGACAGAAACTAGGAACACCCTCCCTTCTTGGAGCCCCTAAGAATAAAGTAGGCTGCTTAAACAAAGGTTTGAGAGAGAACCAACTAGGGCAGGGTTGAACAATAATTTTATCTATTACATGAGGCCACTACTTCAGACTGGGAGAGGTGGCTGATTTCTCTAGTGCATACATACCAACACGGAAAGTCAAAGAAACAGAAGAATATATTCCAAATGGAAGAACAAGATAAAATCTCAGAAAAAAACCTTAGTGAAATAAAGATAAGTAATTTACCTGATGAAGAGTTCAAAATAATGGTCCTACAGATGCTCATGAGTTCAGGAGAACATTGGATGAACAAAGTGAGAACTTCAACAAAAGACAGAAAATATAAGTACCAGTGGAAGTCACAGAGCTGAAGAATATAACTATTGTGAAAAATATACTAGAGGGGTTTAACAACAGACTAGGGGAAGCAAAAGAAAGGATTAGTGAACTTGAAGATAAGGTACTGGAATTCATCAAATCAGAGAAAGGAAAAAAATGAAAAAGAGTGAAGATAGATTAAGGGACACCATCAAGCAGACCAACATTTGCATTATAAGGGTCCCAGAAAGAGGAGAGAGAGAGAAACGGGCAGAAAACTCATTTTAAATAATAGCTGAAAATATTCCTATCCTGGGGAAAGAAACAGACATCCAGATCCAAGAATCCAGAGAATTCCAAATAAGATAAACCCACAGAGACCCACACTAAGACATATTACATGTAGCTAAAGTGTCAAATTTAAATACAAGGAGAGAATCTTAAAATCAGCAAGAGAAAAACAATTTACGTACAAGGGAACCCTCATAAGACTATCAGCAGATTTTTTCAGGAGAAACTTTGCAGGCCAGAAGGAAGTAGCATGATATTTTTAAAGTGCTGAAAGAAAAAACTGCAAACCAAGAGTATGCTACCGAGCAAAGCTGTCCTTCAGAATTGAGTTGATGTTTGTTAAGTCAAATCGTCTTGCTATACACCTTAAACATATATAGTAATGTATGTCAATTATATCTCAATAAAACTGGGGAGGGGGGAGAATTACAGGAGAGATAAAGGGTTTCCAGATGATCAAAAGCTAAAGGAGTTCAACATCACAAGACTGGCCTTACAAGATTTTAAAGCTGAAACAAAAG
Source organism: Physeter macrocephalus (assembly GCF_002837175.3). Lineage (NCBI taxonomy): Eukaryota > Metazoa > Chordata > Mammalia > Artiodactyla > Physeteridae > Physeter > Physeter macrocephalus. The sequence goes on along the minus strand of NC_041226.1, from coordinate 17,110,812 downwards.
GATGCTAATTAGTAACAGAAAAACATGAGAGTATAAATCTTGCTGGTAAAGGTAAATCAGTATAATCTAATGTTGTGAAGAGTTAATCACTTATAAAGCTAGCATAACGGTTAAAAGACAAAAGTGGTAAAAATAAATGTAACTACAATAATTTGCTAATGGATACACAAGATAAAAAGGTGTAAACTGTGACGTGAAAATGTAGAGCTTTAGAATGTTTCAAACTTAAGTTGTTATCAATTTAAAATAGACTGACTGTTATAAATATAAGTTGTTTTTTGTAAGCCTCATGGTACCCCAAAGCAAAAACCCATAGTATATACACAAAATATAAAGAGAAGGTAATCTAAGCATGCTAATGCAGGAAATTATCAAATTACAAAGGAAGAGAGCAAGAAAAGAAGGAGTAGAGGAATTACAAAACAGCCAGGAAACAATGAACAGAATGGCAATAAGTACATACCTATTAATAATCACTTTAAATGTAAATGAACTGAATGCTCCAATCAAAAGACATAAAGTGACTAAGTAGATTACAAAAACAAGATGTATCTATATGCTGCCTACAAGATACTTCAGATGTAGGAATACACACAGTTTGAAAGTGAAGGGATGGAAAAAGATATTCCATGCAAATAAAAAGCAAAAGAAAGCTGGGGTAGGTATACTTATATCAGACAAAATAGACTTTAAGAAAAAGACTAATTAGAGACAAGGTCATTTTTTAATGATAAAGGGATTAATTGAACAAAAGGATATAACATTTGAAAATAGCTATGCACCCAACATAGGAGCACCTAAATATATAAAGCAAATACTAACAAACATAAAGGAATAGACAACAATACAGTATTAATAGAGGACTTTAATACTCCACGTTCACCAATGGATCGATCATTCAGACAGAAAATCAATAAGGAAACATTAGCCTTAATGACATGTCAGACCAGAGAACTTAACATATATACAGAACATTCCATCCAAAAGCAACAGAATATATATTCTTCTCAAGCACACATGAATATTCTCCAGGAGAGATCATATGTTAGGCCACAAAACAAGTCTTAATAAGTTTAAGATGACTAAAAATACATCAACTGTCTTTTCCAACCACAATGTTAGAAACTTGAAGTTAATTACAAGAAGAAAACTGGACAATTCACAAGTATATGAAGACTAAACAACATGCTACTGAACAACCCAAGGGGTCAAAGAAGAAATTAAAAAACAAATACTTTGGAAATGCAACATACCAAACTTATGGGATATAACAAGAGAAGTTCTTGCTATAGAGGGGAGTTCATAGTGATAAATGCCTACATCAAGAAACAAATATCTCAACCTATCTCTATACCTCAAGTAACTAGAAAAAGAACAAAGAAGCTCAAATTTAGTGGAAGGATGGCGATAACAGATCACAGTGGAAATAAATGAAATAGAGACAACAAATAGAAAAGATCAACAAAACTAAGAGCCAGTTCTTTGAGAAGATAACAAAATTGACAGACCTTTAGCTAGACTTATCAAGAAAAGGAGAGGACTCAAGTCAGAAATGAAAGAGGAAAGATTAAAATGGATAGCACATAAATACAAAGGATCATAAAAGACAACTGAACAATTAGGTGCGAACAAATTGAACAGCCTAGAAGAAATGGATACATTCCTAGGAACATACAACCTACAAAGACTGAATCAGTGAACAAATAGAAAATCTGAACAGACTGATTACCAGCAAGGAGACTGAATTAGTAATCAGTAGTCTCCCAACAAAACTCCAGGGTCAGGTTGCTTCACTAGTGAATTCTACCAAACATTTAAAGAAAAAATTAATGCCAATGCTCCCCAAACTCTATCAAAAAAACCAGAAGAGGAGGGAACACTTCCAAACTCATTTTACAAGGTCAGCATTACCCTGAAACCAAATCCAGACAAGGATGCCATAAGAAAACTACAGGTCAATATCCCTGATGAACATAGATGCAAAAATCCTCAACAAAATATTAGCAAACTAATTCAACAATACATTAAAAGGATTGTACACCATGTTCAAGTGGGATTTATTCCACGGATGCAAGGATGGTTTGACTGCAAATCAATTGGTTTGATACACCACATTATCAAAATGAAAGATAAAAATCATAATCTTATCTCAATAGATGCAGAAAAAGCATTTGACAAAATTCAACACTCATTTATGAAAAAAACTTTCAACATACTGGGTATACACAGAACATACCTCAACATGATAAAAGCCACATATGACAAGCCGACAGCTAACATCGTACTCAGTGGTGAAAAGCTGAAAGCTTTACCTTTACGATCAGAAACACGATAAGGATTCCAACTCTCACCACTTTTATTCAATGTAGTATTGCAAGTTCTAGCCAGGGAAGTTAGGCAAGAAAAAGTTATCAAAGCCATCCAAGTCAGAAAGAAGTATTCTAAGAACTCATTTATGACTAAGGATGTTAACCATTTGTCATGCAATGCAAATGAAATGCCATATTTTATTGCCATCAATTTACTATGGTGTTTTGTATTTTGGTTTTGTATTAAAATATAATCATGTTGTTTTTTTTAAAAAAGGAGTAAAACTGTCACTATTTGCAGATGAATTGCTATTATATAGAGAAAATCCAAAAGCCTGTGCTAGAAAACTATTTGAACTAATAAATTCAGTGAAGTTGCAGGATACAAAAATCAATATATTAAAAATGTTTTGTTTCTATACACTAATAGCAAACTATCAGAAAAAGAAATTTTTTAAAACACCATATACAATTGCATCAAAAGAATAAAATACATAGGAATAAATTTATCCAAGAAAATCAATGATATATACATTGAAAACTATAAGACTTTGGAGGGAGGACTCAAGATGGCAGAAGAGTAGGATGTGGAGCTTACCTCCTCCCACAAATACATCAGAAAACACCTACAAGTTGAAATGATTCACACAGAACATCTACTGAACGCTGGCAGAAGACCTCAGACTTCCAGAAGTCCAAGAAAACCTCCACATAACCAGGCAGGACAAAAGAAAAAAGAAAGAGAGACAGTGGGGGGGAGCTTTCCAAGATGGAGGGAGAGTAGGAAGACGTGGAGCTCATCTCTCCCCACAAACACATCAAGAATACATCTACAGGGCTTCCCTGGTGGCTCAGTGGTTGAGAGCCCACCTGCCAATGCAGGGGACATGGGTTCGTGCCGTGGTCCGGGAGGATCCCACATGCTGCGGAGCGGCTAGGCCCGTGAGCCATGGCCACTGAGCCTGCGTGTCCGGAGCCTGTGCTCCACAAAGGGAGGGGCCACGGCAGTGAGAGGCCCGCGTACCGCAAAAAAAAAAAAAAAAAAAAAAAAGAATACCTCTACAGTGCTCCACAAAGGGAGGGGCCACGGCAGTGAGAGGCCCGCGTACCGCAAAAAAAAAAAAAAAAAAAAAAAGAATACATCTACAAATGGAACAGTTCTCACAGAGCAGTTGCTGAACACTAGCAGAGGACCTCAGACACCTAAAAGGACAAGAAAGATCCCCACATAACTGGGTAGGATGAAAGAAATAAGGTAAAAGGAAGAGGAGAGGAAACAGGATGCAACCTGCACCCCTAGCAGGGAGCTGAAGGTGAGGAGAGGTTCCCGCATCTGGGGAAGCTCCCTCACCACCTGGGAGATCAGCTGGGACAGAAGAGAGCCTCAGGGGCTTGGAGGAGAGCCCAGCAACTGGTCTATGACAGGCAGGACAGAGTGAGACCTACACAGATGGTCCATGCCACAGTCCTGCATGCCCCAGCCTGAGACAGGTGTCCGCCGGTACACATGGGGGCTGGGTGGTGGAACGTAGGGTTTTGAGAGCACACCCGGAGGGGAGACTGTTGTTGGCTGTAAGGAGACAGCCTGTGGGGACAGGAGTGAGGAGCTCCGCCACTGGGAATGCTTGTAGAGGAAGCCTGGACCACCACAAAAGAGAAGAACCATGGTTGAGTGACGTGCAAAGGGCAGGGCCACCATCACACCCTCTCTCCTCACACACCAGCCCCTGCCTCCATGGGCATTAGGGAGGGCTCCACCAGAGCCAGCTCACACGCCCCTGCCATCGCCTCCCCTGCAACCCCCCTGCAAGCCTGGGTGACCCGCTCACCCTGCTTGCCACCTGATGGGCTTGCATGTGCCAGTCCCTACCCTAGCACCCTCCCACCTAGGCAGCCTGCTCACCCCAATCACTGCCTCAGCTCCTTCCTGCCTGATAGGCTCATGTGCTCTGGCAACCACTGGAGCGGACTCCAGTGGGAAGAACATATGCACAGGTGGGGCTGAGACCACACCTGAGCCCCAGGGGCCGTGTGACTAAGGAAGAAGAGCTGAAATCTCTCTTCAAGGCTGCGCGAACCACGGAGTTACATCTCCACTGGCAGCTTCCTAAATTCAGCACCTGTGAAACATCTGAAAGGTCAACAACCTCTCCTGCAGCTGGGATGGGTCTGGCTTCAGCAGCTGTGGGCTTCATGGGCACATACATGTGGGGGTTGGTCCAGGCCAGAGTCTGAGCTGCCTCTACAGCTCCCACAGTGGGTCCAGGTGCATGACTACTGCAGTCCTGGGACCTGACCTCAGTGTATCTGTGCCAGTGACCTGGTGAAAACACCTGAGACTCACCAGGGCCAGTTGCCAGCATCCCCACAGTTAAGGGCAGACTGAGAGCAGTGCCAACAACAGTGTACTTTGTGAGTACGCACAATGGGCAAAAGGGGGCACAACAGAGCACACTCACAGGTGAACAGCTCCAGAGCAGGAATACTCAGTGGCTTGTCTCCCAGTGGGAGTGTTCCAGTCCCACCTGCCTCACACCACAGATCAGAAACAGAGCTAAGAAACAAGATCTGAGGGCCTCTACTCCAACAACTAGGGAGCAGACCCCACCCCTGACAGGGCAGTGACAACCACAGAGCAAAGGGGAGGCCCCGCTCAACATCCAGGGCAGGCTCTGGTCACCACAACACCAATCAAACCTCCTGTCAAGGGGATAATGGCAAAGCCTCTGAACCAGCCTCACCCACCAGGGGTCAGACACCAGAAACAAGGAATTACAAGCCTGCAGCCTGTGGAAAGATGACCACAAACACAGTAAGTCTGACAAAATGAAAAGACAAAGAAATATGTTGCAAACAAAGAAGCAAGATAAAAACCTACAAGAACAACTAAATGAAGAGAAGGCAATCTACCTGCAAAAGAATTCAGAGTAATGATAGTAAAGATGATCCAAGATTTCAGAAAAAGAATGGAGGTGCAGATCAAGAAGAAACAAGAAATGTTTAACAAAGACCTAGAAGAACTAAAGAACAAACAAACAGAGATGAACAATACAATAGTTGAAATGAAAAATACACTAGAAGGAATCGACAGCAGAATAATCCAAGATTTCAGAAAAAGAATGGAGGTGCAGATCAAGAAGAAACAAGAAATGTTTAACAAAGACCTAGAAGAACTAAAGAACAAACAAACAGAGATGAACAATACAATAGTTGAAATGAAAAATACACTAGAAGGAATCAACAGCAGAATAACTGAGGCAGAAGAATGGAAAAGTGACTTAGAAGACAGAATGGTGGAAATCTCTGCCACGGAACAGAATAAAGAATGAAAAAAAAGGAGGACAGTCTCTGAGACCTCTGGGACAACACTAAATGCACCAACATTTGACTTATAGGGGTCCCAGAAGAAGAAGAGAAAAAGAAAGGGCCTGAGAAAATAGTTGAAGAGATTATAGTCAACAACTTCCCTAACGTGGGAAAGGAAATAGTCACCCAAGTCTAGGAAGTGCAGAGTCCCATACAAGATAAACCCAAGGAGGAAAACGCCAAGACACATATTAATCAAACTAACAAAAATTAAATACAAAGTAAAAATATTAAAAGCAGCAAGGGAAAAGCAACAAATACAAGGGAATCCCCATAAGGTTATCAGCTGATTTTTCAGCAGAAATTCTGCAGGCCAGAAGGGCGTGGCATGATATATTTTAAGTGATGAAAGGGAAAAACCTGCAACCAAGACTACTCTACCCAGCAAGGCTCTCATTCAGATTCAGCAAAGAAATCAAAACTTTACAGACAAACAAAAGCTAAGAGAATTCAGCACCACCAAACCAGCTTTACAACAAATGCTAAAGGAACTTCTCTAGGCAGCAAACACAAGAGAAGAGAACAAAAGAGTAAGGGAAGAAAAACGACCTACAAAAACAAACCCAATGATCTGTATTTCTGTTTTTATGCATGTACCATACTGTCTTGATTACTGTAGCTTTGTAGTATAGTCTGAAGTCAGGGAGCCTGATTTCTCCAGCTCCATTTTTCTTTCTCAAGATTGCTTTGGCTATTCCAGGTCTTTTGTGTTTCCAAACAAATTGTGACATTTTTGTTCTAGTTCTGTGAAAAATGCCAGTGGTAGTTTGATAGGGATTGCATTGACTCTGTAGATTGCTTTGGGTAGTATAGTCATTTTCACACTGTTGATTCTTCCAATCCAAGAACATGGTATATATCTCCATCTATTTGTATCACCTTTAATTTCTTTCTTCAGTGTCTTATAATTTTCTGCATACAGGTCTTTTGTCTCCTT
>NC_041226.1:17101456-17103798 GCF_002837175.3 Physeter macrocephalus | reverse complement strand
TAAACAGCTCATGCAGCTCAATGTTAAAAAAACAAACAACCCAATCAGAAAATGGGCAGAAGACCTAAGTAGAGATTTCTCCAAAGAAGATATACAGATTGCCAACAAACACATGAAAGAATGCTCAACATCATTAATCATTAGAGAATGCAAATCAAAACTACAATGAGAGATCATCTCACATGGGTCAGAATGGCCATCATGAAAAAATCTAGAAACAATAAATGCAGGAGAGGGTGTGGAGAAAAGGGAACACTCTTGCACTGTTGGTGGGAATGTAAATTGATACAGCCACTATGGAGAACAGTATGGAGGTTCCTTAAAAAACTACAAATAGAACTACCATACAACCCAGGAATCCCACTACTGGGCATATAGACAAAGTGAGAGAGTGGCATGGACATAGATACACTACCAAATGTAAAATAGACAGCTAGTGGGAAGCAGCCACATAGCACAGGGAGATCAGCTTGGTGCTTTGTGACCACTTAGAGGGGTGGGATAGGGAGAGTGGGAGGGAGGGAGGCACAAGAGGGAAGAGGTATGGGGATATATGTATAACTGATTCACTTTGTTATAAAGCAGAAACTAACACACCATTGTAAAGCAATTATACTCCAATAAAGATGTTTAAAAAAACCCCAACACAATTAACAAAATGGCAAAAGGAAAATACATATTTATAACTACCTTAAATGTAAATGGATTAAGTGCTCCAACCAAAAGACACAGACTGGCTGAATGGATACAGAAACAAAACCTGTATATATGCTGTCTACAAGAGACCCACTTCAGACCTAAGGACACATACAGACAAAGTGAGGTGATGGAAAAAGATATTCCATGCAAATGGAAATCAAAAGAAAGCTGGAGTAGTAATACTCATATCAGATAAAATAGACTTTAAAGACTATTACAAGAGATAAGGAAGGACACTACATAATGTTCAAGGGATCAATCCAAGAAGAATATATAACAATTGTAAGTATATAAGCACCCAATATAGGAGTACCTCAATATATAAGGGAAATGCTAACAGCCATAAAAGGAGAAATTGACAGTAACACAATAATAGTGGGGGACTTTAATACCCCACTTGTACCAATGGACAGATCATCCAGACAGAAAATTCATAAGGAAACATAAGCCTTAAATGACACATTAGACCAGATAGACTTAATTGATATTTATAGGACAGTCCACCAAAAGCAGCAGAATACACTTTCTTCTCAAGTGTACACAGAACATTCCCCAGGAGAGATCACATCTTGGATCACAAATCAATCTTCAGTAAATTTAAGAAAATTGAAATCATATCAAGAATCCTTTTTGACCACAATGCTATGAGATTAGAAATCAATTACAGGAAAAAAACTGCAAAAAACACAAACACATGGAGGTTAAACAATATGTTACTAAAAAACCAGTGGATCACTGAAGAAATCAAAGAGGAAATCAGAAAATACCTAGAGACAAGTGATAACAAACACAATGATCCAAAACCTATGGGACACAGCAAAAGCAGTTCTAAGAGGGGAGTATATAGCAACACAGTCTTACCTCAAGAAATAAGAAAAACCTCTAACAACCTAACCTTACACCTAAAGCAACTAAAGAAGAACAAACAAAACCCAAAATTAGTAGAAGGAAAGAAACCATAAAGATCAGAGCAGAAATCAATGAATTAAGAGATAAAGAAAACAATAGCAAAGATCAATAAAACTAAAAGCTGCTTCTTTGAGAAGGTGAACAATATTGATAAACCTTTAGCCATACCCATCAAGAAAAAAAGGGAGAGGACTCAATAAAATTAGAAATGAAAAAGGAGAAGTTACAATGGACACCACAGAAATACAAAGGATCATAAGAGATTACTACAAGAAACTATACGCCAATAAAATGGACAAATTCTTAGAAGGGTACAACCTTCCGAGACTGAACCAGGAAGAAATAGAAAATATGAACAGACCAATCACAAGTACTGAAATTGAAACTGTGATAAAATCTTCCAACAAACGGAAGTCCAGGACCAGATGGCTTCACAGACGAATGCTATCAAACATTTAGAGAAGAGTTAACAACTACCCTTCTGAAACTCTTCCAAAAAATTCCAGGGGGAGGAACACTCCCAAACTCATTCTATGAGGCCACCATCACCCTGATACCAAAACCAGACAAAGATGTCACAAAGAAAGAAAACTACAGACCAATATCACTGATGAATATAGATGCAAAAATCCTCAACAAAATACTAGCAAACAGAATCCAACAGCACATTAAAAGGATCATACACCATGATCAAGTGGGGTTTATCCCAGTAATGCAAGGATTCTTCAATATAC
>NC_041226.1:17054251-17101381 GCF_002837175.3 Physeter macrocephalus | reverse complement strand
CTAAGATCAGGAACAAGACAAGGTTGCCCACTCTCACCACTATTATTCAACATAGTTTTGGAAGTTTTAGCCACAGCAATCAGAGAAGAAAAAGAAATAAAAAGAATCCAAGTCGGAAAAGAAGAAGTTAAGCTGTCACTGTTTGCAGACGACATGATACTATACGTAGAGAATCCTAAAGATGCTACCAGAAAGCTTACACCATATACAAAAATCAACTCAAAATGGATGAAAGACTTGAACATAAGACTTGAAACCATAAAACTCCTAGAAGAAAACATAGGTGATACGCTCCTTGTGATTATTTTTTACTTCTTTTGCCTTTGGTCTTGGTGACAGTAATTTGGATTTGACACCAAAAACAAACAAGTGGGACTACATCAAACTAAAAATCTTTTGTACAGCAAAGGAAACCATCAACAAAATGAAAAGGCCACCTACCAAATGGAAGAAAATATTTGCAAATCATATATCTGATAAGGGGTTAATATCTAAAAAAAATATAAAGAATTCATACAACTCAATAGTAAAAAAGCAAACAACTTGATTAAAAAGTGGGCTGAAAGTCTGAATAGACATTGTTCCACAGAACAAATACAGATGGCCAACAGGTAAGAAATGATATTCAACATCACTAATAATTAGGGAAATGCAAATCTAAACCACAAAGTGGTTTAGATACCACCTTATAACTGTTAGATGGCTTTTATCAAACAGATAAGAAATACTAAGTCTTGGTGAGAATGTGGAGAAAAGGGAACCCTCGTGCACCGTTGGAGGACTGTAAGTTGGTGTGGCCACTATGGAAAAAGGTGTGGAGGTTCCTCAAAAAATAAAAATAGAACTACCATATGATCCAGCAGTTTTAATTCTGTGTGTTTATCTGAAGGAAATGAAAACACTAACTTGAAAAGATATTTGCACTCTCCATGTTGATTGTAGCATTATTTACAATAGTCTAGACATGGAAACAACCTAAGGGTCCACCTATGGATGAATGGAGAAGATGTGGTGTGTGTGTATACACACACACACACACACACACAGAGTAGAATATTATTCAGCTATAAAAAAGAGTGAAATCCTGTCATTTGTGACAACATGGATGTACCTTGAGGGCATTATGCAAAATAAGCCAGAGAAAGACAGATACCATATGATCTCACTTATATGTGAAATTAAAACAACAACAGCAACAACAACAAACCTAACTCATAGATTCAGAGAAGAGACTGGTGGTTGTTATGGGTGGGTGATCAAAAGGTACAAACTTCCAGGACTTCCCTGGCGGTCCAGTGGTTAAGACTCTGCGCTTCCATTGCAGCAGGCCGGGGTTCGATCCCTGGTCAGGGAACTAAGATCCCACATGCTGCACAGTGCAGCAAAAAAAAAAAAAAAAAAAAGAAGCCAAAAGGTACAAACTTCCAATTATAGAATTAATAAATCTGGCAATTTAATGTACAGCTTGGTGACTATAGTTAACAATACTGTTTTGTATATTGAAAGTTGATGGGAGAGTAGATTTAAAGTTATCATTGCAAGAAAAAAACATACCTATATGTGGTAATGGATTAACTAGACTTATTGTGATCATTTCACAGTATATACAAATAATGAATCAATATGTTGTACACCTGAGACTAATATGTTATATGTCAGTTATATTTCAATAAAAATTTTAATTAAATTTAAAAAAATTTTTGAAGGCAACATAGGCTTTTTCTGGGGGTAGTACTCTTAGTGGGTATATGAAACCTACCCAGAGGACAGTGAAAGGAGAAGCAAAATATGCTTTTATTTAGAACAAAAATCTGGTTTCTCATGTGAACCCGTTGCCCAATTTCCTTGAGACTGCCCCTAATTCTTATTAGTCCCTGGGTTAAAAGGTCTTTTGCTGTCTCATTACGTAACAGACAGTGCCACACTGGTTGTGTTTCTGCCCAAGACAGAACAGGAGGAAATGACCTTTCTTGGAAAGAGGAGGTGTGAGGGTGAGAGAAAATGCCCTGACCATGATCGACCCATGAGACACCGCCCAGGCTTACTGGGTCATGGACAGAATCAGCCTTCCTAGGGATTCTGTCTATGTGTCTGTTGAGACACCCTGATCCTTGAAAAAGGCCTCTTTACTCCTTCCATTGCAAACTGCCCAGGCTCGAAGTTCCATGTGAAGCTCATGGGTCACTTACTGCATTTCAGCTTTTTGTTGATTTCAGGGACACAACCAAATCTCCCCGGCTGGTTGCCTTTAGGCAGAGTCACTGATGTAATGCTACTGTGTTCGTTAGAGAAAGTTCCATAAACGGCGAAGAGGGAACTACTGGATTCCAGTGAGTCAGCTAGCCTGCACTGCTTCAAAGAGAAGCAAAGGAAGCCATCCTCAGGGTACATTGCTGCTGTCACATGGAGAAGCTCCAGAGGGCAGCCCTGAGAGCCGAAAGCTGGGGGAGGAAGGAGGCTTTTCCAGAGTGTTGTTTCACTCTGGAAAAGTCCACTGGGGAAGAGCTTCTCGAAACATCTTTGATGGTTCATTCTCAGATTCTAGTGTTCCTGGTCAAGTCAGACAGGCAGACAGGAAAGGTCAGAAAAGGAGCCATTGCCATGGGAAGGACACCAAAAGAAGGGCCATCCTTTGCACGTGTGAGTTGTCATTAGACAGACAAGACCCTGCTTTTAGAAGCTGACTTCTCTGCCTCCAGGCAGAGCTGGAGAAAACCACCAGATCTGCTGCAGGCACATCCCACCGGCACAGCAGCCCTGGGCAGACGCCGGGAGCAGGGGCTGTGAAAGCCTCGCAGCCACCCTCCTCCAACTCCCCACCCCAGGATCCTGCATCATCACCGGCCAGCGCTGTGCCAACTGGAATCCCACCTGCCCAGCAGGCACCTCTACGGTGCACGTGGGCACCCGTCCAGTGAAAAACACTGGGTACCACCTCTCCTCAAAGCAGATATTAGGATTTATCTGGACTCCTGCCTTCACGATGCGCTAAAAAAATAAGAGCACAGTGATGAACATCTCTGTGAAACCACCAAGGATTCGTCCTGTTAGCTGTTCCTGATTTTGAGTCTAATTTAACACTGCTCTGTCTCTGACAGTGGAAAGCTTCAGATGTCTCCAAACAGTTCCTCAAGTTGGAACCTTGGCCTTTTGCTTCTCCTGGAGCAGTATTCACAGAGGCTTCCTCTTTCAGGCAGATTCAGACTGCAAGCATGCTCACCCAGAGCATGCCCCTCGAATAAGACTCTGAACATGCAAGTTACAGGGTGATACATACTTATTGGGGCACCCAGGGTACTCAGCCCTTCAGAAAAATAAGATAGACATCTTAATTAATAAACACTGTCCCCCCACTGGAAGCAGCCTCTGTACCTGAGGACTTCCTTCTCTAAAGAGCCTCATGACTTATTTTCTCTCTTATTTAGCCGAACTCAAATGATTGAGAAAACTGGTTTGTCTCTTCAACAGCTACTCAGCTGTCACACCTCCCAGGTACACAAGGGCCTTCTGACGCCACTCCTTTCCCCATCCCAAAGCTGTGACTCTTCATTCATGCTTAAGTTCCTGCTGTGTATCGGGTACTGGTCAGGGTATGTGCTGAGCAAGATCTCCCTCGTGAAGCACAGAGCCTTGCAGAGAAGATGGATCACTAACCAGAGCGGTACAGCACAGAGTCAGAATGGCTGGGTTGGGAGTTCAGGGGATGCTGGAGCACAGAGCAGCAAGCCCTGGTGAGTGGGTCATACCCCAGGAGGAACGAGTTTGGCTCGGCACCTTCCGTGCCATATTCAGCGAGGTCCCCATGCACATAAAATGCACATAGAATGGTCTTGCAGAGTGTGATCTTTACGAGAACCGTATCTTATAACCTGTACTAAAAACATTTGGCATCATATTCTTTAAGAATCTATAATTTAGACCATCAGAAATCTCCGTAATTGCTGCTCTTGACCTTCAGCTCCTTAAACCACCCTTAGCAGAACAGCTTGAGAATTTCATTATGCTATACAGAGCCTGTTGGGCAGGAAGACAGCAGGTCATGTGGACAAACACACACCCCACACACAGAATTAGAGACTGAGGATTAAGAAGAGGATCAGTAACCCTCCCAGACTTCAGACAATACTACAAAGCTACAGTAATCAAAACAGCATGGTATTGGCACAAAAACAGACATATGGATCAATGGAACAGAATAGAGACCCCAGAAATAAACCCACACACCTACCGTCAATTAGGATTGGACAAAGGAGGCAAGAATATACAATGGAAAAAAGCAAGTGGTGTTGAGAAAGCTAGAAGCTGCATGTAAACTCCCTCACACCATACAAAAACATAAACCCAAAATGGCTTAAAGACTTAAATATAACACATATAATACATGACACCATTAAACACCTAGAAGAGAACATAGGCAAAACGTTCTCTGACATAAATCATACCAGTGTTTTCTTAGGTCAGTCTCCAAAGGCAATAGAAATAAAAGCAAAAGTAAACAAATGAGACCTAATCAAACTTATAAGCTTTTGCACAGCAAAGGAAATCATAAACAAAACGAAAAGACAACCCACAGGCTGGGAGAAAATATTCGCAAACAATGCAACTGACAAGGGATTAATCTCCAAAATATACAAACAGCTCATACAACTCAATAACAAAAGAACGAACAACCCAATCAAAAAAATGGGCAGAAGACCTAAAGAGACATTTCTCCAAGGAAGACATACAGATGACCAACAGGCACATGAAAAGATGTTCAGCATCACTAATTATTAGAGAAATGCAAATCAGAACTACACTGAGGTATCACCTCATACCAGTCAGAATAACCATCATCAAAAAGTCTACAAATAATAAATGCTAGAGAGGGTGTGGAGAAAGGGGAACCCTCCTATACCATGGGCAGGAATGTAAATTGGTGCAGCCACTATGGAAAACAGTATGGAGGTTCCTTAAAAAACTAAAAATAGAGCTACCATATGATCCAGCACTCCTGGGCATATATCTGGAGAAAACCGTCATTCGAAAAGATAAATCCACCCCAGTGTTCACAGCAGCACTATTTACAGTAGCCAAGACATGGAAGCAACCTAAGTATCCATCGACAGATGAATGGATAAAGAAGATGTGGTACATATATACAATGGAATATTACTCAGCCATAAAAAAGAATGAAATAATGCCATTTGCAGCAACATTGATGAACCTAGAGATTATCATACTAAGACAGAGAAAGACAAATATCATATGCTATCCCTTATGAGTGGAATCTAAAATATGATACAAATGAACTTACCTGCAAAACAGAAACAGACTCACTGTCATAGAAAACAACTTCTGGTTACCAAAAAAGGAAAGGCAAGAGGGATGGATAAATTAGGAGTTTGAGATTCGCAGATACACACTACCGTCTATAAAATAGATGAACAACAAGGATTTACTGTGTAGCAGAGTGAACTATATTCAGTATCTTGTAATAACCAAAGTGGAAAAGAATCTAAAAAAGAATATATAGAGGGAGAGGGAGCTTGCGCACACAACAGCACGCCCCTGACGAGGCTCCTCTCACTTCTCAGGGCTCGCCTCTTGTTTTGGTTCATGGCCCCAGCCTCTGCTCAGGCTGTCTCTGTGCCTGTGTGCCTTTCCATGCCACGCCCACTGCCCTCCAGTTGGCAAACCCCTCTTCCACTTCCAAGATTTTGTCCAGTCGTGACTTCAAGGCAAGCTTTTTCTACCCTCTCCCCGTGCTGCCTCACCCCCTTTGTAAAATCAACCCCTCCCCCCTTGGTGCCCCAAACGCCCCCATTATATCGCCGCTCACTTTATCATCGTGGCTCGCTTTATTACACTTGACCGTTGTATTGTTAATGGTGGGGGGCTAAGACCGTGTCTTATTCAAAATTATCTGTGCCTGGTCCTCCAGACCTTTTTCACATCAGAGCACATAGGAAACGATAATATTTCTGTGGTACGAGAGGCTGCTGGTGACAGAGATCAGTCCTCAGCACACCTTTATAACCCAGGCAAAGCTTAAACACACCAGTTGAGGAGCTCTGCTTATAACACTCTCAGTTAACGTTGATTGAAAAACAATGAGTCAGTCGGTCTGTTTATAGGATTAAGAGATATCTGGAATTAGGCAAAAAAAGATCTAAGAAATCAGTGAAAGGAATGGTCCTATAGAAAAAAACATAATCAAGAGTGAACATGGCCCCAGCAGAAGGATAAGTATGTGGATTTCTTACCCACATGGTCAGGGTCTCCTTGACCGATAACTAGACTCCATCCCCAGGCTGACCTACAGCACTGCTTTCCAGGCACCTGGTCTGTAATCAAGCGGAGCTGCTTGCTCCCCGCCCCCTGCAACTCCCTTGCTTACCTGCCAACAGCCAGCCCGTTTGTCTTGGCCTCTCTCTCCAGCACAGCCTCCTCTCCACGCGTGCCACCCACTAGGACGACAGCCGCCCATCTCCACGGCCACCTCCAACCGAAGACTCCTGTGCTCCCGCGCGCAGGCACGGCCTCTCCCTCTTCGCCCTAGTACCGTGCCTGTCATCACACGCCCTTGTCCGAGTTCTTTTTGTCTGCGATCCTGTCAATGAGATACAAGTTTCATGTGGTTGAGGACAGTCCCTCTCATTGTCGTTTCTCCTCCTTTACCTGTAATAGGTACAAATAAGTGTATATTGCATTGAATAAAATTTCCTAGGTGGCTGTGGAAAAAAAACCAGGTTCCCGTCTAACAGGGAGGTGGGGGACTTGCCTGTCCAGGGAAGAGCCAACGTCTCGTAGCCTGCTGGGTGCCAGGAACTACCCCTTAGAGTAAACTGCACTCAGCCCTCTTATTGCAGGGATCCATAAATCAGGTAATCCTATACAGAGCAGAGTCAGACCCCCTGTCCCCAGATCCATTATCTGGGTAGTAAGTAATCCAGACTTTGGCCTGTAGGCCTCGTGAGCCAGACCAGGGGGAGAACCTGAGAGCAGCAGCCCCAGGGGGGCAGGAGCATGGAAAGTGAAGCCCCAGTTCTGTGCAGCAGAAACAGCTTCCTGCAGAGCTGCAGGGAAGGTCGGGGAGACTAGGAGGACAGGGCGGAGTGTTAAAGGGTGCAAGTGCTTGTCCAAGCCCTGTGGGGCATCCACGGGGTTAGTCAGTAGTCAGCCGCCCCCTTTCCCATCCAGTTTCTGAAAGGCAAAATAGAGGAGTATTGTGGAGTTCCTTAGAGCCAGTAAATAAATGCCAATTTCCCGATAGCCCTGCACTCTTTGAAGATTTACTGCCCTGAATCATAGGCCACCCCTAGGATGTGTCCTGAGGTTCACACGTGCACTGGAGTCAAGTCCCATCCCCATCCTTCCATCCTGCCGTCACTAGTATTTTCAAACAGTGGGGCTTTGGTTGGAGGGAGATAAATCCTTCAAGCAACCTTTTGGCGTTGAATGGTAATTCTTGTCTCCCCTCTCCTGCTCAGCCAGGCCTCACGCGTGTGGCTAATCTCTTGAGCCTCCTTGCGTGTGCACTGGAAGACGTACCGTTCCCTGTCGTGACAAGGGACTGCCTCTCCCCCTGGGTTCGGGGATGTCTGCTCAGACTGAGAAGTCTGATCTGCGTTCCCCCAAGCTCCGCTACCTCTGTCTTTGCTTTAGAATTTGGAGAATGAAATTTCTGGTGATGCTTTATTGCCGAGACATTGCCGGAAGCTTCCAGTCATCAGGAAATGTGTCTCACGTTCTGTTAACAGTGGAATCCCCGTCCCCGGTGACCGCCAGTCCTGCACTCATGTGATATGCCCTCTTCCCCCCCCCTGCAGGCACAGAGGGTACACAGGAAGTGCCCTAAACCCAGCAGAGCTCACCACGCCTCAGAGACCAAAGCTGGGTCCACGCCTTCTCCGAGTGCCGCTGCACAGAGCCGGACCCCTGGCAGCGGCCCGCAGCCCCCGATGGACACTTCAGACCTGGGGCTCGGCCAGACAGGCCTGCCTACCCGGCAGCCGCAGGACTGTGCCAGACCAGCCGGCAGCCCTCCCAGCCTCCCCTGGTCTTTCCAGAGAAGCAAGTCCTTGTTTTGTTTGCCCACGGGACACCCCTCCCCGGCCTCCTCAGCTGAACCACGGTGGTTTGCAAACACAGACGGCCCGGGGCAGAGGGCGTCGGAGCGGAGGCACGGCCACCTCCTCTCCATCGATGACTTAGAGGGGGCCCAGGAGACGGACGTGGACACGGGGCTGCGGCTCTCCTCCTCCGACCTGTCCGTGGTCTCTGCATACTCTGCACCCAGCAGGTTCTGCAGCCCCGCGGAAACACTGCTCCCCTCCGAAAGAGGCAGCAGCCTCTGGGCAGAGCGCAGGGCTTCCAGAGAAGGACCCCTGCCCGCTGGGGGCGGCGTGACCACAGAGGCCTCCTGGGCTGCCCTCCCTCGGTTCACCGAAGGGCCTTCCAGCTCCTCGGCCACAGCTGTCACCACTTCCCCAGCTTCCGACACCTCCTGGCTCCCAGAGTCACCCCCAGAACTCCCTTACGATGCTCCTGACACCCAGCAGACTGGCAGAGGCGTCCTGCCACCCTCAGTGCTGGCCGGAGGCGGGGACAGTGACGCGGAGGAGGAATTCTACATCTGAACACACCCCACTCTTGTCTTTCAGACCCCAGGCTCAGGTGCCCCTGCCCCTCTGGGGTCTGCACGCCCCCCCGTGTGCTCAGCCCCGCTTCCCCAGGTCCCTCCGGAATCTAATTATCTGTCTCACGGGGTCGTTATCATTAGCACATTTGACACACCACCATTCTTACCTGCGAGGTGGTGGGCTCAGTGGAAAAATACTGGGATTTTTATGCAAATAAATTCTCAGCAAACTTAACGCATAAGATATATGTTTTGAATACTCAGTTCCATTTGAGATATGGTTTAGTGCACTTATTTAAATGCTTCATATAATTATTTGAAATGGGAAGAAAACCTAGTCAGCTGGAGTTGATTTCACAACGTTGAATGTGAGAAAGATACCAAGTGACTTGTATGAGAGATTAGTGCATATAATTCCACCTTACTGGCTTCTCCATATCTGTTTACCTTACCAGGGAGCAGTGGCCCTGAGAATTTCCAGGTACCGTTACAGTGAAAGGAGTCACTGTAGTGCATTTATAATACGATTTTGAGTTCCAAAAACTAGATTTGCATACATCTTTCAAACACATTCGCTGTAACAGCTGGGGGTCTACAGAAGACGCCGCTGCCTAGATTTGTCTGGATCAATGAGGAGGAATCGTTCTTGGAGTTACAGAATAGTAGCTTATTAGACATAGTGGGTAGGTATTCTTAAGTTGCTTCAATTTTTAAAACCACAGTCCAAGGGCTATATACACACAGATCTATGTAAATGACAGGAGCCACATTTTACACTGCTTTCTCCAGTAAACATGCATCATCACACACCCTTTTTCATTTCTAAATAATTCATAACAATTTTGAATTTGGCGTTTTGATTGCACAGGTTAATAAATGCACTCCCCTCTTCTCCAAGCGGGAAGCTTCACACAAAACGCTGTCCTGAACCAACACTGCTGCACGCGTGCATAGGAGCCTTAATTAAAGCTGGAGCTCTAACCTGACCTTGGCCTTTCCTGCCATTGCCTGCTTCTGTCACAGCGTGAACAGTATTTAAATCTCACCTCTCTCCCACTCCAGTAAGGGTATGTTTACAATTCCAGCCCCTACAGTGCCAAGTGCTGGCGTCGGGGACAACGCCGAGCTGTCCCTAGTTGCTGTATACCTTTGGGGAAGAAGAGCACAGACTTGCCTCGCTTACGTCCCACCCTGGTACTCCCTGCCTGAATGACTCACGGCCCAGTTTACACCTCTCTGGAAGCGCCCACACCAGCCCAGACACAGCTTCAGAATCCTCTTCAACACCGTCCTCCTGGCAGCCGTTACCAGCTATCAGACTCGAGCTGAAGCCTCAAGTCTTTGCCATCCCTGTAATGAGAACCTTACCTCCTACCCCGAACGTCCCGCATATTCCCGGACTCCGAATTACAATATTCTGCTCTGATTTAAGTAAATAAAAATATGGTCTTCTATAATTCTAGACCGGGGTGAGCAAACTTTTTTTAAAGGGCTAAATGATAAATACTTCCGGCTTTGCCAGCCATACAGTCTCTGTCATTATAGTGTGAAAGCAGCCTGTGATATATAAATGAATGGGAGCAGCTGAGTTCCAAGAAAACTTATTTTACAAGAACGGGTGGAGGGTCGGATTTGGCCTAAAGGTCGTAGTTTGCCAACCCTTGTGCTAGACTGACGTTGATGTGAGATCTCAGCCACAGTCAACGATGAAGAACGATAAAGAGGGTTGGGCTTCCCTGGTGGCGCGGTGGTCGAGAGTCCGCCTGCCGATGCAGGGGACGCGGGGTCGCGCCCCGGTCCGGGAGGATCCTTCGTGCAGCGGAGCGGCCGGGCCCGTGAGCCGTGGCCGCTGCGCCTGCGCGTCCGGAGCCTGCGCTCCGCAACGGGAGAGGCCACGGCAGTGAGAGGCCCGCGTACCGCAAAAAAAAAAAAAAAAAAGAACCAGAGGGTTGCTGCTGTGGTGCCCGAGACCAAGAAAATACACTCTAGGGGCCACACTGGTGACTACAGAACCACAGGGCTCAGAGCAGCGTGGGGCTTCTTTCTGCAGAGGTGATGCCTGGAAGGCCGCTGCCTGTCCACCTGCTGCCCGGAAATGTGACTCACAGACGGTAGCTGATGATGCAAAACAACACGCTAATCAGTCAGGGTGCTGACGCAGCCCCAAGGAGCAGGAGACAAGCTCAGGATAGCAAAAGTCACTGAGGCATCCACGAGGAGACCCACGGCCGGGTGATGGCTCCTCCTGTCTTCACCCTTCATCAGTGCCCTCAGTTCAGAATATTCACACACACCCCCTACGGATGCTTCAGAGCACAGCTCTGGTGCGCTCTGCCCCCATCCTTTCTCACCGACCCCTGCCTCAGCACAGTGTAGTCTACCAAACTGAGTGACCCCAAAAGATGTCAGCGAACCCCTTCAAAAGCAGAAAATGCAAGGTGCCCGCCGTAATACAAGGGGAGAAGGGGAGAGAAGCCCACCGCAGACCACACTCAGATGCTCCCCTCCTCACAGACGGCAGTCACTCTGAGGAGAGGGAGTCACGGAGACACTACCGACGGCGTCACTCCCTTTTCTGACCCACCGCTAGCATTGTCCTCATCCAGGAGGGCTCCTGATACCCACTGGTAGATCCTGACTCTTTTGGATTATTATTGTGATAGATGCTGGCATACTGTAGGTGCTCAATAAATTTGTTCAATTAAAAAAAACATTGAGGTTGTCTCATAAGTTTATTGTTCGCCTGGATTTGGCTCTGTGATGGAGGACATCTAGACTTTAACCCTAGTTTTTTGTTATTTAATGGACAAAACGTCTCCTTGACCTTGCAGTTCCCCCTAGCATTGCCCTGGGGGGGCGGGGGTGTTAGTAAGTGCCCCGGTCTAGTTCACAGCCCATCCCTGACTTGCCTCTTTTCCAAATAAGACTCCCCAAATTACTGCTCACGGTTCCACCATGGCCCACCCTACATACCACCTAGGATCTGCTTTAAAGATCAAATGTTTCTCAGGGGTCCCTAATGGACCTGGAGAGCGAGCCCTACTGAAATCATCTTGGGTCACCCA
Source organism: Physeter macrocephalus (assembly GCF_002837175.3). NCBI lineage: Eukaryota > Metazoa > Chordata > Mammalia > Artiodactyla > Physeteridae > Physeter > Physeter macrocephalus. The sequence goes on along the minus strand of NC_041226.1, from coordinate 17,089,693 downwards.
CGGGGGAGGGTGGTGAGCCAGCAAAGAGACTTTTGTGACGGTCGAGGGGCTGATGTGTGGAGTACAAAGTAGGTTGTAGCACTGGCTGCTGCTTGAGCCCTGAGACCCGAGGACGGGGGAGCGGTCACATGGAAGCCTGCTGGGCTTCCACCGTCTAGCGCCTTCCAGGTGAGGCCAAATGTTTACTTGTATTGGGAAGACCCTTGAACCCATGGCTGATCTCTTTAGACCCTTGTGAATCAGGAGAAATGCAGGTACTTCCTATCCCCCTACTGGGCTTTCTGAAGATGAATGAATTCTCCAATCCACCAGGTAAGAGGCACCTGAGTAGACTCATAGAATTCCTGCAAGAGATTTTTAAGAGCAAATAAACTGCTGAGAGCTTCTCCCTTCCAAGCCCTCAGAACGCTATCATGACCAGTTCTGGCCAGTGATCCCAAGTCTGAATTTCAGGCAAGCAGTGGGAATAGCTGGCTGGTCACCTTCCCCACCCTGCCCCGGGCCACGTCGCACCACGTTCCCAGTCTGGACATAAATGCCCCCTCCTGATTTGTAGGATTCCGCTTCTCTTTAATTCTCTGGAAACACAATTGATCAGATACTATTAGAGGCTTGAGAAAACAACATGAGAAACTGGTGTGAATAAAAATGGATCCTCAAAGGAAACATCTTTTGTCACAATTATTATAACAGATAGATTCAGGAAGGTTCAAGAACCTGAATTTAAAGGTTTTTGTAGAATTACATTCTTCCAACTTCTACTGAAGGCTGTTTTCTAGTCTTGGGCATAGAGGCCTAGATACAAAATGGCTTTAAATGACATAATTTCTCTTAGTGAATAACAGAGGCAAACATTAATGGTAACGTCAGCACCCTTGGGTCTTCTTAAAAGCCAGTTTCTATTTTACAGGTGTGATAACTGTTGCCCAGTTCCGTTCCCAGTATTAGGAGCAGTATGTTCACGTCAGACAGAGGTCACCAGAACACCCGGGGCTGCTGAAAAGCCCCTTCCCTGTGCCTCTATAACACACCCCCTAAACTCTCCGTTTGTGATGAGGGCCCCACCTCCCACTGCCTTGGATGGTGTAGAAAATGGAGCTGCTCCCATGGAGAAGGCACAGCCCCCAGCTGGCCTAGTCTAGAGCTGCCCCACCTTATTTGATCTCATAGGTTGAACATCTGAAAGCCAGCCAGCCAGACTCCCTTAGGTCAGCTTTGCCCAGACCCTAGAACTAAACCTAGTGCATTCTGGACAGGAGCAGCTCTCAACGTGGTTAGCACAGTCCAAGAAATGGCCAGAAATGCTTATACAGAAACGCTTTCAGGCCAAATCGCCTGGCTACGAATGGCTGTGGGAAGGCTTTGGTGCCACCTAGTGGCCCTCGTGCCCAGGAGGGCCAACGACTGCCCTTTTCTTTGCAGAAGACTCCACCCTGATGAACACAGGGAGGCACTTCACTTCCATGTATTATTCTGCATTTAATTGTTTTATTTCCACAAGGTACTGAAGCAACTGAAATTACAGTTCTATAAGACGATGCAAGGGCTAAGGAAAACGAGTCTAGAAATAGTCCAACCATAAAGAAAAACTGCTGCAGATGAATTTCCTAGAAGCCAAAGCAAAAAGGGAAACGAGCAGCTTAGTGGTGGTTCTCACTTACAATTAGAGAATCTAGTGACGTTGTCTTAGTTCATTGTAATTTAAGTTGCCTCAATGCTATTTCTCAACAGAAACCAAGTTTTTCTTAGCAAAGACGTCTAAAATCACTTTCTCCTCACAGACTTAGAGAACGAACTTACGGTTACCAGGGGGAAAGGGGTGAGGGGACGGATAGACTGGGAGTTTGGGATGGACATGTACACACTGCTATATTTTAAATAGATAACCAATGAGAACCTACTGTATAGCACAGGGAACTCTGCTCAATATTTTGTAATAACCTAAATGGGAAAAGAATTTGAAAAAGAATGGATACATGTATATGTATAACTGAATCACTCTGTCGTACACCTGAAACTAACAGAACATTGTTAATCAGCTATACTCCAATATAAAATAAGTAAAATAAACAAAAATAAGTAAAATCATTTTCTCAGAAGAGCATTTTCATAAGGGATTTTCTCTGTAGGGTTTTTTTGGACCAAGTTGGTAGCGTTCCTGCTTGAAGGGTGGAATTTACAAGACCTGGAGGAGTGGACACAGCCTCCTGCTTTGGATGAGCCTCCCTGGACATCTCCAGCTGTACTGTGGGAAGAGGAAAATTTGCCTCCGGGCAGAAAGCCTGGAAGCTGGCTTCCTCCAGTCTCTTGAGACCAGATCTGTAAAGCTCGGCAAGCAGAGGGCAAGTGGTGAGGCCCACATCCTCCTGGGAGACGGCAGGCTCCCACCCACGGTTCTAGCCTCGTGGATAGAAAGCCCACATCGACTGGAGCCCCCCTGCATCCTCATCCACATTCTGCAGTTCCAAAGTCAACTCTAACTGTCTAACACCCCTCCCCACTACCTCCACTGGTTACAAGGGCTTCTAGCACTTTGAAGGCCTTCCAGGTAAGTTATAAATCCCCTCATCCCACTCTCCGCTTAGACTCCTGAAAACTGATAGGAATTAAGTTCCCTGTACCTCTTTTCTCAGTGATCTGAGTGGATTTACTTATTCATTCAGCAAGAATTTACTGAGTCCCACTATGTGTCAGGCAGTGGGCTGTTTGTGGCTTTTTTTTTTAATTTATAGGAGAGATTTATTTGAAGAAATATTATTGTGCAACATATAAAAACTACATAAAGTCTTCATTTCACCTCATAGGCTGGTAAATTTGATATAATGAATAAACAAAAACTTTTAAAATCCAGAATGCACAAAGTACTGCACAGTTTGATCACTAAGTCAAATTAGTTGACAAGCAAACCGCACAGAACAGCTTCATGTCAGCCAAGGGGACCTGGGACTGAATGGGAGAGACACCATCTCATCCTCAGGGAACGAACGAACTACTCCCACTATGACTAGTTACCTCTTACCTGCAGATTTTTTCTTTTGAAGATTTTCTATTTTTTTTAAATAACATTAACAAATATTTATTGAGTCTATATGGTGTACTGCTATAAAGTGAATGGTTTTTTTAAAATTTATTTATTTTATTTTTGGCTGCATTGGGTCTTTGTTGCTGCGCACAGGCTTTCTCTAGTTGCAGCGAGCGGGGGCTACTCTTCGTTGTGGTGCGCGGGCTTCTCATCGCGGTGGCTTCTCTTGTTGTGGCTCGCGGGCTCTAGAGCGCAGGCTTCAGTAGTGGCACACGGGCTTAGTTGCTCTGCGGCATGTGGGATCTTCCCAGACCAGGGGTCGAACCCGTGTCCCCTGCATTGGCAGGTGGATTCTTAACCACTGCGCCACCAGGGAAACCCTTACCTGCAGATTTTATAATCCTCCTAAAGGATCGAACACAGTTACATAAACGGAGTCGCGATTGTGGCATCAGCTAAACCTGGCTTCCCATTCTGACTCCACCACTCACTCTGTGAACCCAGGGCAAGTGATTTCACTTCGCTGCACCTCAATTTCATCATCTGTAAACTATGGACAATACCTACCCTGGAGGGTCACTATGAGAACTAAGTTATATAATTTGCGCAAAAGTCCCGATATCGCCTGTAATGCAGCCAACATTTCATAGAGGCTGATGGTCTTTCTCTCCCCTCGGGCTCCGGCAGTCACCAGTCTCCTTCACAGACTCCCTGGTGCGGGGAGGACAGACAGGGTTTAGCTTCAGTGCACTCTTTAAAATCAGCAATTCTCAGCAACCAAGACCCAACACAGCCAAAAATAAAAATAAATAAATAAATTTATTATTATTATTTTTTTTTTGGTGGTGGTATGCGGGCCTTCCTCTGTTGTGGCCTCTCCCGTTGCGGAGCACAGGCTCAGCGGCCACGGCTCACGGGCCCAGCCGCTCCGCGGCATGTGGGATCCTCCCGGACCGGGGCGCGAACCCGGTTCCCCTGCATCGGCAGGCGGACGCGCAACCACTGCGCCACCAGGGAAGCCCCTATTATTTTTTTAAATGAGCAATTCCACCATCACCTCTCAGTCGTCTCTCTGGACAGAATTCCACCGGATAGGAAGTCACCTTTCCATCATCACACCCTCCACCTCCCTGGCTTGTCTCTTTCCTCCATTTCAAGCCACTGCCAACGAAACCAGACCCTGGTGCTTGTTACCACTCAACGCTGCTCCTTTTCCCAGATCCCCAGCTCTGAGCTGCCCTTCCCTAAACACACCCTCTCCCCTCAGCCCCCCACCCAACCCCTCAAGCCTACAAAACCTCCTCCTCTTGGCCATCTCCCCGCCCGTCTACCCTCCCCTCCTCTCGCCTGGTTTCCAGGCCTGCCCACCCCACCTGGAGCCCAGGGCTGACCGTCTCTCACTGCTGCCTTTGTAGCATCTGCACCTCTCCCTCTGTCTGTTGCCCCATCTGCCAGGCCCCCAAGCCGAGCCATCCTGCACTTTTGCTGCTTCTACCCCGTAACTGCCAGGCCACACTGTGGCCCATCCATCCATGGCTGCTTGGCCAACTTTCACTCCACTCTTACAGGCTTCAATTAGGCCAAACTTGTTCCACCTTCCCAAATGCTCCCTAAACTGTGCACTCACTCCCAGAAGCTAACCTTGTCTCCTCTGCACCCAGGGCCTGAACCCTCCATTACCCGCTCAGGCCCCCTCCTGACCGCATAAGATGTGAGTGATTCCAACGAGGTCAGAAGCAGGAACAGACTGATGAGTAGAACAGACCTACTGCCAGATCCTCTGCCCTTGGAAGTGGTCTGAAGACCGAAAATGCAACCGGCCACAACAGAGGAAACGGGTGTGCACAGCAGGGAGACGACTCATCCTGGGGGCATGCTGAGACTTAGTCCCACTTCCTGCAAAAACGAGCCTGTGGTGCCCAATGTAAGTCCATCAGCCCAGGCCAGTGGCTCTGCCACTCTGCTTGGCCAGAAGGGTCCTGGCAGTCTGGGCCTGTGTTCACCCCAAGCTGGCTCTGCAGACCTGCAGTGACTCCTTCTCTCCTTTGGTCGGTGTCAGAACTCACAGCCCAGCCCGGGCTTCCAGGAGTATTTCCTGGTCCAGCTGTGCCCCAGCTGGACACCGTGCACTGGATGCCACTGTGGAGGGGAGCACGGCCGGGCGCCGGACAGCAGGCTCAGAACTGTGACCCAACCATGTGTGACCGTGACCATCCCCAGGAAGTCTGCCTGGTCACAGCCGTATTCTGGGTCTAACCCAGCCTTTGCGCTCAGATTAGATAAGCACTAGAGCTTCCAGCGAGGTGTGCCCTGGCCCTCTCTCACACTCAGTCACACCCCTTCCTGCGGGGCAGACCTGAATCTTCAGCCTCCTGCTACCCACCCCACAGTGGACGGGTCTGCTTTCCCTGTGCCCCCAAATCAACGTGACCCACGTTAAAGTACCACCACACCCTTACACGCCGGAAAGGACCAGCTCCTTCTCCGGGATTCCTCAGTTCTGTTTAAGGGTTTCTTCTCTCTCCTCATTATTCACATTCAAAAACCCAGACCGAAGCACCAAGACAGCTTAGTAGAAAGAAACAGGGTTTTGGAGTCACACGTACCCAGATCTGAATGTCATCACTGAGAATTACTGGCCGTGTGACCCTAATCAATAAACTTCATTTCTCACCCCCGGTTTCCTCATTTGCAAAGTGGAGTGAATCAGAGCTGGGTCTAGGGTAGGTGAGGGACACGCTCACCTCAGAGGCAAAATTCAAGAGGGCGCCAAAAACCTTAGCCAGCAAGATTAATAATATTTTAAGGAACAAGGCCTTCATCATAGGGTCATTCTGAGGAATAAATGAGATCAAGAGGCAAAGCCTGGCACACAAGAGGTCGTTTCCACCTTTCAAATCAGCAAAAGTTTTAAAATTAGTACCCAGTTTATGTTTACACAAGGCTTTTAGCAGTAACTGGCACAATCTTTCTGGAAAAAAGTGTGGCAATAGATATGTCAGTAGCTGTAAAAATGCTCCTGGCTTGTAATTCAATTTCCAGGAGTCTCTCCCAAGGAAATTACCCAAAACAGAGACAAAGACATGCATCTGTTTCTCACCGTGCACTTTATAATTACAAACCATTGAGGAACAGCCTGAATGTATGTATGTGTAGGTGTGTATATATACATACACATACGTAATACATAAACACATATATACATACATAACATTTACATACATACATATATATGTATCCCTTGACCGTGTAAAACAATGCAGAGAAAAACATTGTAAAGAAGCGTGTCAAACATTTTTCCAAAAGGAAACGCAGGTGGTCAACAGGCACGTGAAACGATACTCAACGTCGCTAATCCTCAGGGAAACGCAAACCAAAACCACTGTATCACCTCACACCTGTCAGAACGGCTATCATCAAAAAGACTACAAACAACAAATGTTGGCAAAGATGTGGAGAGAAGGGAACCCTCATACACTGTTGGTGGGAATGTAAATTGGTGCAGCCACTATGGAGAACAGTATGGAGGTTTCTCAAAAAACTAAAAGTAGAACTACCCTATGACCCAGCAGTTCCACTCCTGGGTATATATCCAAAGAAAATAATTCGAAAAGATACATGCACCCCAAAGTTCATAACAGCATTATTTACAATTGCCAAGGTATGGAAGCAACCTTGGAAGCAAATGTCCATCAACAGATGAATGGATAAAGAAGATGTGAGATATATATATATATATACACACACACATACATATACATACACATACACGGTGGAATACTATTCAGCCATAAAAAAAGATTGGAGCCAGGTCTTCTAATCCCAGCCCCTTCCTTACTAGCTGTGAAACTTCAGACAGTTCTGTAATCTTCTGTGGCTCAGGTTCCTCATCTGTAAAGTGAGGGCATCCAAATACTCACTTCACCTGGGTATTTGTCTTCAAGGTATAGAAACTGGCTTCAGGGACCACTGCAGGACCACAAGAGACCAGAGGCCTCTTCCCCATTTCACCTATCATATTATCCTCCAAGACTCTGATATGTCCCTATTCCAAGGAAGAGCAGCCCTCAATTATAACTCAATGGAATTTCCCAATGACACACGGGAGGATGGTTTCGAGTCAGAATTGGCCGGATTCTAAAGAAAATGAAGAAATATTTTCGCACCCTTGATTTGGTTGCCTGAGAGTTATGCCCGCTCTCCAGTGTCTTTGTGTACTGCGTTATCCTCACCTGGGCTACGGCCATACACTCCCAACTGGTCTCCATGGCCCCAACATCTGTGCACTCCTGTCCGTCTGCACACGACTGCCAACTGTTAACGTGCTTTGCTCATCCTCCTGCTCCAAACCCTCCCAGGGTTCCCTCCTGCCAGCCAAGCAAAAGTGCCCTCACCCCAGACACACTCTCAGGCCTTCACCGTGGTCCCCATCACCTCTTCCATCTTAGCACTTAACTATTCTACGCTTCACTAACCACATCTGGTGCTTTCCCACCCACGTGCCAAAGCTCAGGTTATTCCTCTCCAACTCTCTACCCATCAAAATCCCACCGTCCTCCAAAGGCCAGTGCAAACACCTCCTCCGGGAAGTCAGAGCAGCCTTCCCACCGCTGTGATGTGCTGGTACTAGGTCGTCCCTGACTCGGGACGGATCACGTGATACTTAGCCCTGTAGTTGTTCAGATACGAGATTTATCCACCCAGGCAAATTATAAACTAGTCTTTAGTCTAAACAGTACCTCGATAAATAAGATTGGAAGGGGTGAGTGCGTGAGAGATGTATTTGTTTGTGGCTGGCCTGGCTGCTGCTCCTTTCATGATATATCCCCATCTTCACATTCCCAAGTCAAGGCCCCTGACCCTGATCAGGCTGTTCACTTCATAATTAATCAATCCACAGTCCTGGAGGGTTGAGAGGGGGCAAATTGTGCGCAGGAAGGAAAACTCATGAGGCCGTGACCGAGCCAGGCTGCAATTACCCTAACCTCAGCCACTCACTGCATTTTTTGGCTTTAATTCCATCTGCCTCCATGCTTCCAGTCTGAAAAATCCTGACTTTACTAGCCTGTTTATATGGAACTTTTCTCCCTGTTTCCTCCCTAACCTCTTTTTAAACTTTAATTCTTTTTTCTGGGTCTTTAATTCCCCCCGTTACATATTTCTGAGTCACCTATCCACTCCCACATTTGGATGCAGATGCAACCTGGTTTGGACCAAGGGTGAAACAGGACTGTTACTCTGATCTCCAAAATGTTTGTCTGTGCAAACATTTGGAACTAAACGTTGAGGGCACTTGCTCACAGAACCTTTTTCCAACCTAGAATTTACCCACTTTTCCCCACAGACATCCTATGTGTACGTAGCTATTTTTAAACTTTACACCCACAAAACTCTTGGCAAAATCACAAACTAAATGGATTCCAAACCAAACTGGCTTAAATCCTCATGTTTGAAGAAGAACATTGAAATGGCATGAACGTACTTATTTGCTCTCTTTACTGTTTGTCAGGATAGAATTAGAGCCTTTTAAGGTACGGCAGGGAGTTTAGGTACCTGACCTGCTTCTTTGCCTTGGACTGAAAATCATTTCCATTACCACTTTCCAGAATGTCCCTCGGGGCTGGCCTCCTGGGCCTCCACACATACAACATAAAACAGCAATGGGTCCCTTCAGAAGCGGCTAGGCTCCAAGAATCTCTCAGAGCTGCAGGTGCTCCCTGGAGCTGCGGCGCCCAAATTCTGTCACTTGCTTTGCATTTTCACCATATCCATGTATTGACTGCGATCATTTACTTATTTTTAAAATCAAATGGAAAACCAGCAGACTCTCCAACGTCAGGCTGCAGAAAAATGCAGTGCAATAACCCACAGCATGAGGCCAGAGGATAATGGGGGTGGGGGTAGGGCAGCTGGCCTGTTTCAAGGATGCTGCTACCTCTCTGTGCTCAAAGCTCCGGTCTTTCCTCTCAGCACATCTACGGCTTTGAGGCCGTTCAAAAGCATACAGTGAAAATGCTCCTTGCAACAAGACAGACACTGCAGGAGTCGGCAGTGTGTCCATAACCCAGGAGGGCGAAAAAAAAGAGGAGCAGGTGATGGAATCTCTGCATTGGATCGTGTCACCATCCCCTCTTAAAGCTCACAGCAGCCTCCCACTGCCTTTGGAACAAAAAGTCCAATTGCCTGTCCCCAGGCCAAAAACCCTTGCATGATCTAGCCCCTCCATCTCTATCCAACCTCATGTCCCATCCCCTCTCCGCCTCACTCACTATGCTTCGATCCCACCAGACTTCTTGGGGCTGGTCCATGGCGGTGGCCATGGCCAGTGGAGCCAAACTCTGGACCTGAGTGTGACAGGCACCGTGCCCCAGGCAGGGTCACAGAAGGCCCCACAGCTGCCCATTCCTCTGTCCCCAAACCTTCCTGTTCCAATATCAAGACACAAAAATGACCAGAAATAGATCCAAACCTTGAGTGGCTCCTAGTCAACCAACAGAAACAAGCCTTTAAACGTACACTTGCCCTACAATACAGTCATGGCAACGATACAAATAAGAACCATCCTGTGTTGTCCAGAGGCGGAGGGCGGGGTGGAGAGAGACAGTGAACTATTTCTGGGGAACCAGGAAAAGCTTTCTGGAGGAGGTGAATGCTTCTGCAGGTCTGGGAAGATGACTGATGCCAGAGGAGAGGGATACAGAATAGCTTTGGTGAAACTGGAGAAGTTGGAGAACATGAAGGGAAGAAATGCTGAAATGAGCTCTCATTTTGAAAAAAGAATCTCTAGTGAAAGAAATCACCTCAACATCATTTTCAATAGATATTGGCCAAACCTACCTCAGCTGTTGACCTTAGGGTAGAACGATGGTGGGGGTCTCTGTAGCTCTAGGAAAATGAATGCAAAGAGAAATAAGGCATGAATTTAACCTTTCTTGGAGAGTCCTTTTAAAAGAGCAGGCTACCCAAAGTAGCACCTGCATCGGAGGGAGACCAGCACAATATGCATTCACTTGATAACGGACATAGTTTCTTGGCTGTAGATCAAATTTATGATGAGGGTGAGTTGTATTTTTATGTGCTGAATGCATGCTTGAGCGTACATCAGGCCCTTCTGGAAACCTGCCCATTATTGCATATGGAACTGGGCAGCATTTTACCAGTTGAAACCACTCTAGCTTTATTGCTGTTACTTTGCTTTTATGAAATACTGCTGCTCCTACCTACCCTTCCTTTACCCCTATGCCCTTAGTCAGCAAAGACACCACCCTGCTTCAAGGTACCTACTGAAAACTACATTCCATGTTAATAATGATAAAATAAAGAGCTGACATTTATGAGAATTCCGTGTGCCAGGCCTTGTGCTAAGTATTTCATATACATGACCTCATTTCATCTTAAATGTGTGAGGTTGTAGTTTTCACCATTGTACACATGAGGAAGCAAAGAGATGATAAGAAATCAGATGTCGAAAACAAACTATGGTTACCAAGGGGGAAGGAAGGGGGAGGGATAACTTGGGAGATAAGGATTGACATATACACACTATTACATATAAAATAGATCACGAATAAGGACCTACTGTATAGCACAGGGCACTCTACTCAATACTCTGTAATGACCTACATGGGAAAAGAATCTAAAAGAGACTGGATATATGTATATGTATAACTAGTTCACTTTGCTGTACACCTGAAACTAACACAACATTGTAAATCAACCATACTCCAATAAAAATTAATTTAAAAAAAGAAATGATCATGATCACACAACTAGCAGATAGTAGACACTCATCACATATTCGTTCTTTCTTTTAAATACATATATTGAGTATTGTTAGGTTGTATCAGAACATGTAAGTCGTATATAACAGGAACTCTCCCCTAAGGAGTTTACAACACAGCAGGTAAAGTAAAACCACACACAAATATCTAGAAGGAAGAGTGTGGTGTGTGACAAGTGTTATGAGCACTGTTTTCTTGTAGAGAAGTGAGGAATCACTCCGGTGAAAGCAAATGACAAATGAGCTGGGTTTTGAAGAGGAGTAAAATTTTAAGAATAAAATGTGAGAACGTCCTTCTAAGCAGAAACATTTCTTAAGAAGAGCTCCCCGCAAACAGGAATAATTAAACAAGCAACATCTAGTATAACATATTTTATTATTATTTTATCATCGTTTATGGTTTTGTTAAGAGAATATTAATGTATTGTATTTCCTTCTTTGCATATGTAATTTTAAGCACAATTCACAAGACTGTTCTTCTCAGACCCACACCTTAATCAATCTGATGGTCAAAATCTGGTAGGTGTAGCACACAGCTGTTTGGGACTAAATTCAAGTTTCAGAAGTTATAAGCACATTCTATTAAAATTCTATGCCTACGGCTTAATTATGGTCATTATCAAGACCAACGATAGCAAAAACTGTCTCTTTCTAAATAGGGAAGGTCCTGCTCGGATCACATGGAAGCAGGAGTTTGCCTGGTTAAGAGTCTGACTGCTTTGGAACGTAGTCAGTAGTATCCATATATAACATATGAAAGATGTGCAAATATGCAAAATGGCAGGTCCATCCATGATCAGTCAGCACACCTAGGGCTACAGAGACCCACCTGAAGTGTCTTTGTTGCACTTGTAGTTTGACAGGGGACCACCTTCTTCCCTCTGCAAACAGGGGGACCTGGGCAAGAGGATAAGCCTCTGCCTTCCCTCTACCTCCAACCAAGGGCTGAATTCTTCCCACCACTTTGATGTTTGGAGCAAAAGGAAAGAAGAAAGGAAAATATCTAGAGGGTAAGAAAAGGAGCAAGGGGGGACTTCCCTGGAGGTACAGTGGTTAGACTTCGCCTTCCAATGCAGGGGGTACGGGTTCGATCCCTGGTCGGGGAACTAAGATCCCACGTGCCTCGCAGCCAAAAAAAAACCAAAACATAAAACAGAAGCAAGAACTTTCCTGGTGGTGTGGTGGTTAAGAATCCACCTGCCAATGCAGGGGACACGGGTTCGACCCCTGGTCCGGGAAGATCCCACATGCCGCGGAGGGGCTGGGCCCGTGAGCCATGGCCGCTGAGCCTGCGCGTCCGGAGCCTGTGCTCCGCAACGGGAGAGGCCACAACAGTGAGAGGCCCGCGTACCGCAAAAAAAAAAAAAAAAAAGAAAAAAAAGAAAAGGAGCAAGAAAGAAGGAAGAAATCAAAAGCTCCCCAAGAGCTCCTGGCTGCTGTGGTCCCAGAGAAGGGAGGGAAGCCTTGGTGGGTATCCAGTGCTCCTGGGACACCCTGACTCAATCCTGTGACTTCAGTACCGTTAAAGCACTTGGCACCTCTTTGATTTAAGAGGAAAATTTACATCTCCTCATTTCCCCATGGAGGACACGAAGGACAGGGGTTTTAAAATTCTTATCAAAAATAAGGACAACCAGGCACAGAAAGGAATAATAAGGTATGAACATCAGACAGTTGACAAAAGTCAGATCTGTGACATTTTCAACGAGGTCAAAGAATGTCATGAAATTTCCAAAACAAAATTAATATTAATTTGCTCTCTTTGTGAAATTATAATGTTACCTCTGGAAGGAGGGAGTGGGGTAGAGGCTGGATGTAGTTGAGCCCAGGGGTCATCGGAACAAATGAAGCAACGAGGATGAGGCGCCTGAAGCATGCAGGCAAATGGGTCCCCTGGCTCCACATGTGGATTTCACCCTTGGATGAGGGCCATTTGCACAGTCTAAGCTTGTCACAGAGGTCCCTCAAGTCATCAGAGTTTGTCCAGCGTTTCCCTAGCTAAGTACAATCAAGTTGGGAATGTGAGTGTTTGATTTTTATATAACAAATATAGGGTCTTCAAAGCAAGCACACGGCCTGTCTGGATTTTTGTCTGTTCGTTTAATTACACTGTCTGAGATTCCTTCCTGCATCACATCACCTCTAGACAGCATAAAGATGGCACCGTAGTTAAGACCATTCTGCTGAATTGCAAACGTCTTCCACTGCTCTGGGCAGCTCACTCCCCCACCACAGATCTCCAGCAAAGCACCGTAAATCAGCATGTTCTAAACAGCTGAACCAGAAATAACCGAAGAGGATATTTAGACCAAATGGAGTGGGAGTCCAGGATGAAAGATTTAAACGTAAGGAAAAATGTATGATGAAAGAACGAAGAGAGATGAATTAAGCAGAGCCCGTTTTTATATTACATGGAAAAAAGTGATATCTTTGCAAAAAGTCTTGCTAAAATCATGCCTGACACTAATTTTTTTTTTATTCTTCCACCCCTGTCCCATCAAATTAGTGTCTTCAGGGTCACTGTAGCATTAGCCTGATTAGAGCCTGTGACAGAGCCAATGTCCAGTGACAACCTACAGAATTGGAGAAAATATTTGCAAATCATGTATCTGATAAGGGCTTAACACCCAACATATATAAAGAACTCATACAGCTCAATTTAAAAACAAATAATTCAATTAAAAATGGCCAAAGAACCTGACACTTTTTCAAAGAGGATATACAAATGGCCAACAGGTACATGAAAAGGCGCTCAATATCACTAATCATTAGGGAGACACAAATCAAAACAATGAGATATTACAGCACAACTGTTAGAATGGCTATTAGCAAGAAGACAAGAGACGACAAATGCTGGTGAGGATACAGAGAAGAGGGAACTCTAATGCACTGCCTGTAGGACTGTAAATCGGTACAGCCACTATGGAAAGCAGCGCGGAGATTCCTTAAAAAGTTAGAACTACGATATGATCCAGCAACTCTACCTCCAGGTATATATGCAAAGGAAATGAAATCACTGTCACAGAGATACCTGCACCCCCATTTTCATGGTAGCATTATTTACAATAGCCAAGACATGGAAATAACCTAAGTGTCCACCTACAGAGGAATGGATAGAGAAGACGTGGTGTGTGTGACAGAATACTATCCAGCATTTGCAACAACAGGAATGGAACTTTAGGGCACTGTGCTACGTGAAGTCAGTCAGATAGAGAAAGACAAATACTGTATGACCTCACTCATAAAATCTAAAAAAAACAAATAAAAAAAATTTTTTTTAACTCACAAAAATAGAGATCAGATTTGTGGTTACCAGAGGGGGAAGCGAAGGATGGGGCAACTGGATGAAGGTGATCCAAAGGTACAAACTTCCAGTTACAAGATGAATCAGTGCTGGGAATGTAATGTACAACATGATGACTGTAGTGAACTCTGTTATATAGTATATTTGAAAGTTGCCAAGAGTAAATCCTGAAAGTTCTTATCACAAGCGGAAGAAAACAGATTTTTTTTGGTACCTGAATGAGAGATGGATGTTAAATTAACTAAACCTATCATGGTAATCATTTCACAATATATGTATGTCAAGCCATTATGCTGTACACCTTAAACTTATACAGAGCAGTATATCAATTACATCTCAATAAAACTGGGGGGAAAGTACCTCGAAAAAATAAATAAAAAATAAAATAAAATAGTCACTCCCTTGCAGCCTGGGGTAGTCATGGGACCCATTTTTGGCCAGTGAGGTATAAGCAGAAGTCTACTTGTCTGGGATTTCTAAGGAAGCTATTATTTTATTGATGAAAAAGGACAGACTCAACTGGCCCATCACTTTTTTATTTTTTTTATTATTTTTTTTCTGTACGCGGGCCTCTCACTGCTGTGGCCTCTCCCGTTGCGGAGCACAGGCTCCGGACGCGCAGGCTCAGCGGCCATGGCTCACGGGCCCAGCCGCTCCGCGGCATGTGGGATCCTCCCGGACCGGGGCACGAACCCGCGTCCCCTGCATCGGCAGGCGGACTCTCAACCACTGCGCCACCAGGGAAGCCCCCACTTTTTTATTTTAACAGATTTTTTTTTTTAGAGAGAAATTTTAGGTTCACAGCAAAGTTGAGCAGAAGCAACAGAGTTCCCGTAAGCACCCTACCCTCACACGTGAACACCCTCCTTACTATTAACACCCCTGCCCTAGAGGGGTACGTTTCTTACAGTTGATGAACACACACTGACACACCGTTATCGCCCAAAGTCTATAGCTTACATTAGAATTCATTCTTGGTGTTGTACATTCTGTGGATTTTGACAAATGTATAATGAGATGTGTCCACCATTATAGTATCAGACAGAGTAGTTTCACTTCCCTAAAAATCCTCTGTGCTCTGCCCGTTCATCCCCCCTTCCCCTCTATCCCCTGGCAATCACTGACCCTTTTACTGTCTTCATAGTTTTGCCTTTTCCAGAACGTCACAGAGCTGGACTCATACAGTAGGTAGCCTTTTCAGATTGGCTTCTTTCACTTAGTCATATGCATGTAAGGTTCCTCCTTACATGGAAGTCTTTTCATGGCTTGATAGTTCTTTTCTTTTTAGAGCTGAACAATAGTCCATTAACTGGATGTACCAAAGTTTATCCATTCACTTAGGGAAGGACATCTTGGTTGCTTCCGACTGGCAATTAGGAACAAAGCTGCCGTAAAACTCTCTGTGCAGGTTTTTGTGTGGACGAAAGTTTTCAGGTCTTTTGGGTAAAAAGCAAGGATCGCGAATCCTAGATTGTGGCCCATCACATCTGCGCTTTGCCCAGTGCCCTTCCTCCTGCCTGCAACTCAGGGGCAACGACGGAAGGAAGGGCAGCCATCCTGCCAAGCCGAGCAGAGGTGCTCAGGATAAGGAAAGAGCTGGAAGCTAGGGGGGACCTCGGTGCACAGTAGCTTTGTTAAGTAGCTACGCCAGCCCTGGATAATCCACACAGCTCTTCCGTTACATGAGAAAAAACTGATCCCATTTTTGTTAAACTACGGTTCAGCCAAACACAGTCCTAACGGGTACAGAAGCCTTCTCCGTGTTCCTGAAATCACTTGGAATGGGAAGCTTATGGACGATAGACTTGGTTCATAAAATACTGTCAGCCTGGAAACAACTGTGCAGCTTCCCCCTTTTTTTTTTTTTTTTTCTTGATTTAAATTCCATCTAAATCTCAAATCTCTCGCCTTTGTTTAAAATAGGCTTTTCCCCCTCAGAGTGAACCTCAATGAGCAGAGAAAGTGCATCGGCAGTGTTGGAGGTGGGGAGAGGAGAGGGGAGTGGGACCCTCTTCCTTCTTCATTAAATACCCAGTTGGGAGCGTGAAAACACCATCTGCAATTCAGTACCTGCTGGGCAGAGGATGTGCGTTCTGAGGAGAGAATCCATTTGCTTTTATGCGACAGGGTTTTTTTCTTTCCCTGTGAAAGTCCTATTATAAAAACAATTTGTCTCATTAAAGGATTCTGTTCTGCAAAAGAATGAATTCTCTGCACAGCTGCTCTTCCTTAGAAAAGGCCTAAGTACTGGAGGGAGGGTGATCCTGACACTTCCGCAGAACCTGCTTCCAGAGCCAGAAACAGCCCGGCCAAGGCAGGAGTCCACCCCCGGCCGGAGGCAAGACAAGGTCTCCGACCCCATCAGCGCTGCTCTGTGGTCCAGAGGCCACAGTGGCAAAATCCAAGGGAAGGAAAAGGCCTGAGGCCAGCTGGCTCATGTCAGGGAACGATTCTCTAAAACCCCAACCCTTTATCGTGTTCAGCAACTCTGAATTCAAATGGGCCCTTTTCAATATCTTTAGTTGTGTGGAGGTGGGTAATTTGATCAGGGAAGTCCCATTATAAAATACAGACATATTGCTTCTCGGACTTTTGGCTAAGATCAAGCGTAGTATCTGTTCTTATCAGTTTAACATCTGATAAGTTCTCTACCGAGAACAACGTATTAAGCGGATTTTTGGAGCAAGGAGTTGGAGTGGGAGCTTGCCTCGTCCACTCCACGCATCGACCTGGTATTGCAGTATTTCCAGGACTGGTGCACCCCTCCAGGGGAAATAACTGAAGTTTAAAAAGTAACAGAATGGTGATTACTAATCTACACACCTTATCAAGCTAGTGACTGCTGTGTTCACCTCTGGAAGAGACCAGAGTGTAGAGCGGGGTGGCCATACCGCAGCCCTATGGCTATGTGCTGCTATTCAGTCCCAGATGTAGTCCCTGAAGCAAGCATGAAGAAAAGTCATTAGGAATTGTATTAATATAAACCGTGCCTTTGGGAGGATCTAGCACAATGATTTAAGCATAGTAGGCATTCCATAAGGGTTTGTTAAATAAACAAACAAACAAACAAACAAACGTTGGCGGGGGCTTCCCTGGTGGCGCAGTGGCAAAAAAAAAAAAAATAGAAGTGAGACAGATTATTTTTCTAATACACCATTACGCTTTGCCAAACTCTACTCTTCTGCTGGGTAGTAGGCTCCTTTGAAGGACATTTTAATCCCATGTAACACCTTTTCAATCACTTAATTATTAACACAGTCTCATCTTGGTTACCCAAGGCTTAGCCTTGTCCATTTGTAAATCTCAGTCTCGTATTTGACTCAGTCCTTCCCCTGCACCCCAAGCTCGGCTCCTGGCTCCAGGGAACAGGAGTCGGTGGTGTGCTGGGAGAGGTGAGACACCCTAACGCCCTTCTCAGCTTGGAAGGGAGAGGAAGCATGGATTTGTAGCTTCTGCCGACTCTTGTGCTGTAAATAGTCCCACCAGGTGGATTTCAAGCTGCCAAGGCGGTGTCAGTGAACGTGGTGCTGTCACAAGCTGATAGCACCCGAGCAGTACTGCGTGCAGCGGATAGAGGCATGAGCCTGGCCCGCTTTCCCATCCCCTCTTCCTGGGCCTGCTCTTCTGGTACTGAGGCAGGAGATAGATGGGCTCCAGGCTGAGCAGCTGGGGTTTGTCGCTTGTGGACAGATACTCCAAGACAGCAGGAGCCGGAGGAGCTGAGCCCTGCCCAGAAGAGAGATGGAGACCGCACATTTCTCACTCTCAAGGAGACCTTCCTGACTACACATACGCAGAAAGGCTCCTGGGAGGTCAAAAAGGGAGTGATGCCAACCTACCCATAGGCCTCTTTGCTGAAATCCATCTTGGCTAAGAGATGCACGCACGCACGTGGCAGGACCCGGAGATAACCAAACACGGACTCAGAGGCAGGCAAAGCAAGATGATTGGCCAAAGGAAACGCAGAAGAAATGCCCCAGATAAGTGATTCAAACTACCATGAGGGCGAGACTGTCTCTCTGAGCCCGCGCGTGTGTGCCTATTCACACGTACTCTTTCTCCTCCTAATAAACACTTTACTTGTTTCACTAATTTCCATCTCTTTGTGGAAATTTATTTCTACAAAGCTGATGGGCCAGGGCCTTGTCACTGGCCACTGGTCCCTGGTGGTCCAGTGGCTAGGATTCAACGCTCTCACTGCTGCTACCTGACTTCAGTCTCTGCCCGGGGAACCGAAATCCTGCTTCAAGCCACTGCAGGCCGAAGCCACCAGAGATCAGTATCAGAGCAGGGAGAAAGGTAGGAAAGACAAAGGACCTTTCCAACCTCAGCAATATCAGGGTAGCAGCACTGAGGTCACCACCCCCCTTTTATTGGTCATTATCACCAATCTAACGTGTGGTCCCTAAGCCCTGCTGGCAGAGAACAAACACATCCCTAGGCACCTCCCTCAACCACTCACAGTGACCCTGCGGCCTGGCTGCCCCTAACTGGTGACTTCATACCATCAGGCATGTCCCTTTGGCCCACTCTGCAGCCTGGCAAGCCTACAGACCCCAGTGCTGTCTGGCCTCCTGGGCCCGAGCACCTGGGCAGATTACGCCTTCTATTTGTTCTAAAATGGGGACCTCAAGGGAGTAACAGGGGCTCCCTCCAGGGCTCCTCCCTCTGTTCACACAGACCAGACCTGATCAGCAAACACTGTGGAAGAGCAGACATCCAGCCAGGATACAGGAGGACACCCTCTCCCATGCACCTGCCCCAACTACCCCCTCCTTCTCCAGCCTGGCTCAACACTCCCCAGAAAAGGTCCCCTCTCACTCTCTCCCGTCAACCTTCTTTTATATTGGGAGGATGGATATTGGCAGCAAGTCCAGGGGGAGCTGCCTTGTCTGTTAGTGGGCCGCTTTCAGGACTTGGAACATGAAGTCCTTAGAGCCCTCGTGGGCTGTCATCAGAATTTTGGAAAAACAAAGCATGCAATTATCATTAATGTCCCTTGTAACGTTCTTTACACACACTAAAGGCTTTCGTGTACATCATCTCATTTGATACTCACAACCAGTGGTCTTTAAACTGGGGTACATGTATCACTGGGGGTCTCCGAAGACTCTCCAAGAGGAACACTGTGCCTGGATGGTTTTGAGGGAATCAATTTTTAGCGCTCAGCTTTCCTCTCCTACAACTGATCTGCTGAACACGCCCTTTGGCGGAGCTATTATGAGGGTCCCCTTTCCCATGTCTCCTTCTCCTCCTTTACAAGAGAAAGTAATGCCTCTCACTCATCCCAAACCTTACATTTAATTTTTATTATAGATCACCATGTGCCTTTCAGCATATAACTCAGAAGGAGTCCAAAAGAACCGATCAATCTTGCAGTTATGAAATGCCTTCTGTTTCCATCAACTTATTTTTGTGAGCGAGATTACCAAACACCTCAACCCACACACATGAAAATTAGAATGCAACTGAAGCTAAACCCTATCCCATTTAGCAATAATATTCTTCCGCTACACGTTTGAATAACATTAAGAAATATATTTTCAGTAAAATCTGATTTATTTCATTATTTACCAAACTGTGTACTGTATGTTGTTTTGGTCAGTTGTGTTCTAACCAATAACTCATAACAATAACAATTCAAAAGAAATGTTTGTAACGGGCCTGTGGTCACAGGAGACAAATTTTTTATATTTCAACTTACAGTCATATTTTTTGCTTCAGGGAAGTACGTAAGGCTCATGGAGCACACGCTCAACTGCCTGCCTTACAGCCATGTCTGCTCCCCTGTGTATCATAAGTAGAGTTTCCCTTCCACAACAGACTCTCATTTTCCCAACTTGCAGCTATGGCATAGGCATATGACTAAGTCTGGCCAAAGAGAAATGAGGGAAGTTTGCCACGGGGTTCTGGAAAAGATTTTCCTCCCTGATAAAAACAGTGAGTGCCATTTCCCTTCCTGCATTTAGATGGGTAAGAGGATGTGAAGCCTGGAGCCACTGCAGCCATCATATAACTATGAGGGAAAGCCAAGAGAACTGAAGCAAAGGCAAGCAGAGACCTGACATTATTCACCTTCTAAACCAATGCTGGAAATACCTTCCTTCAGATTCCCCGTTATAAGAAAAGACCAAAGCCTTGATGTTTACATTATTTTTAGTCAGGAATTCTATTGTTTTCAGCCCAAACAAATTCTGATATTGTCTCTATTCTATGCTAAGGGCTTGGGATTTTAGGTACCTTGGGAGCCAGCAGAAGATTTTAAGATTTTTAGCAGCAGAGTGACCTGTCTTTGAGAACCATTTGGAGAACTGGAGGAGAGAATGAAGGCAGGGGACCAGTTACAATCACTAGTCATGATAACTCCTACCTTCACATACAGAGCTTTCACTGAAATTTATTGTATTCTCTAACATGAGTGCTCAATTTTAACATTTTTATTAGTTAAACAACAGAGCAAGCTGCTCTGCCAAACACTGCAGTCCACAGGTGAGTGGTCTGGGGGAAGTGAAGAGGGGACATGGGGCAACTCCGTAGCCCACAGCATGTGGTTTGCAAGGTTGCTCCATTCTTTGACTTTTCCCAGGTGGTGGGAAGAGAAAAGGGAGAATCCAGAGCAAACATCATTTAGTAGAAACCCAGAAGTTGCATACATCACTCCCACTCACATCCTATTGGCCCAAATTCAGTCACATGGCCATACACAGCTGCAAAGGAGGCTGGGAACTGTAGTTTAGAGCTGGAGGCCATGTGCCTGGCTCCATTACTAAAAGGAAGAAGGAAAAATGGCTATCAGAAGGCATTTTGCTTCAAAAGTATCCACAGTATAATTTAAGGTGTTTGGGATTGGGCATCAGATTTCCTTAAAATTAGTCAATTATTTTAGGAGTAGAACAGGTGATATAAGACTCTGAGAGGTGCATATTTGAAATAATTCTCATTTCATTGAATAAATATTATCATAGATTCAATGACATACAGATTGAATTGGCCTCTGAATGTAGAGCAGGTGTCAGGAAGGAAAAAGAAAAAAAAAACAGTCTGGTGCAGGGTCGGCACCCGCAATAACCAGCAGAGGGGGACAAGGAATGTGAGCAGATCCACATACGATGATGCTCTCAATTTCTATCAAACCATGGTGACAGAAAAAAGAAACGCCAGGGGCTTCCCTGGTGGCGCAGTGGTTGAGAGTCCGCCTGCCGATGCAGGGGACGCGGGTTCGTGCCCCGGTCCGGGAGGATCCCACGTGCCGCGGAGCGGCTGGGCCCGTGAGCCGTGGCCGCTGAGCCTGCGCGTCCGGAGCCTGTGCTCCGCAACGGGAGAGACCACAGCAGTGATAGGCCCAAGTACCGCAAAAAAAAAAAAAAAAAAAAAAAAAAAGAAAGAAAAATGCCAGGAAAAGATATTCCTAAAATATAACTGAATTCAAAAATGGTGCCCATGGGACTCCCCTGGTGGTCCAGAGGTTAAGACTTCACGTTCCCAATGCAGGGGGGCCTGGGTTCGATCCCTGGTCAGGGAACTAGAGCCTGCATGCCGCAACTAACATCCTGCGTGCTGCACCTAAGACCCAGTGCAGCCAAATAATTAATTTTTAAAAAAATGGTGCCTGTAGGTGTAAAAGACCCTACGGTGGGCACATTCCTCCACCAGGCATCTGACTCACCGAGCATTCACTGATATCTGAAATGGATGGTCATTTGCCTGTGGCTTTAAAAATGGAAAAGAAGAAAAATATTCGAGCAGGACATCCAGGCACAGCAATGACAGCTTGCTAAAGAGCTACTGCTTTACTTTCTATTCTCCCAGCTGCAAGAAATCATCAATACATCAAGGAAAAACATCGAAAGAGCTGATGAGCTGTCTTGTAAGAGCAAAAAACCCCACCATCTTTCCCGGCCCAAATCAGCGCTCCACAGTGAAACTACAAGTCTGCTGGTGTCCAGGTTTTAAGCAAAGGAACTAATTTAACAGAAGAAGCAATCCCAGTGCTATTAAGCCCAATTTAATATTTATTTATACCCAAAGGAGCAGGGACACTAAGTAGTTTCCTCTCCTTGAGAGGATATATTTGTAAGAGTGTTTTGTAAATTACAAATCATCGTGCAAATGCTATAGAGACGTATGCATACATCCCACATATATATGAATGTGTATTAATCCTCCCCAGGAGCACCGAGAAGTTTCCTCCACTTGAAGGGTCTCTGAGATATTATATATAATGGTGCTTTGGAAATGCTGAAGCACAACACACATGTAAGAAGCTGGTAGTATTTTATTTGATTTTTTTAAAAATCAAGGCAGGCAGTATATCCTACATGGGGCCTCCGCACCCAGACCTACCCATCAGAGGCATCAGGCAAGGAAGTGACAGACAGACGTACCAACAAAGCCAACGCCCACACAGCAAGGACTCTGAGAGCCTCACGGAAGCCACAGCCTTTTGCCATTTTGATAAATAAGACTCTTAAATCCAACCTAAGCAGCTATGATTTGTTCCTTTTTTTGTGCTCTGACAGGCTGAAGGAAAGGAAAATAAGGCTTTCCTTGCTTCTCTGTTTAATGAGGTATTACATTTACCCCCAAATTTAAATGAACAATTAATAAAACATCTAGCATCTTGCAGACTCCTGGAGATCAAAGGCAAATTGAACAATCCAAGACAATCATGTTTAGCAACATACTGTCTATTATCTTCCTCTCCATGTATAGACCAGGGGCTCCCTCCCCCACCACCAAAGCTGTGAAATAAAAGAGAAGGAAGAAAGTCTAGAAGATATGTAATAAAGCACTTAAAGCAGACTGTCACCAGAAGTTACAGAGATAGAGATGAAAAAAGGAGTGTAGGTTCAAAGCATCACCGTAAACAGTCTCTTCCACAAAAACAATTACAATAAAAATCTCCAAGTAGCAAAAATAGAGATCAACCCCAGCCAGCAGTCCATTCCTCTGAAGCAACATTAAAGGCAGTCAAATTCAGGTGCAACCAAGACTACGAATCATCCCTTGGAGTTGCCCTGACAGCACTTGCCCCTGAACTCTTATCACACTTTATTGCTGCACACTCTGTTTCCAAGGACTCCACAAAGGCAGCTTGCCTTGGGAGGCTCACTGAAGCCAGCTGGCCCTTCACGTTGCCTGACTACACACGGCCAAATTGCCAGAGTCTGGCCTCCTCGGCCTTCCATTTGGGATCATCAAGACCCTGCCCTCAACATCTATATGTTTGACTTTCATCCAATCCAAACTCTCACACTATACCCTGGGACTCCTAAACCCTTCCCAGAGCTGACCTGGCCTTCGAGTCACACTTGGAGCTTGTACCAGCAGTTCAAAGCCACAACCATTCCGTTCAGCCGGAACACCACCTTGGCTCATTAGCAACTGTGCAATTATGTGACATGTTATTGCATTCTGCCTTTATCTTATGCAAACTACTGGAAAGTAGGAATTTAACTGTTGATATTAGTGCCACAGGAATGACCTTCACCACTACCAATGTTGGGAGCTTTTTCTTCAGCCTCACTGCCTCCACCCACCCTGGTTATTAAGGATCCATTTTTCTGTTTAGGGGCCCTGACAAGTGTCCTAGGCCATTAGAAAAGGGGTGGCCACATAGGATCCGCATCTCAGGGCCAGAGCAGGCATTCTGTCCACCGCCTCTGCCCAAACATTGATGGAAAGAATTATTACTCTTCCCCCAGCACAAAGGGCATGCAGGGCTCCCTCAAAGTCAGCGTAGCCTCTGTGGAGACGGATAGGAGCACGTGCAAATTCCCTGTACTTTCTGCTCAATTTTGCTGTGAACCTAAGATGCTCTAAAGAAACTGAGTTTATTAACTTTTTTAAAAGTCAGTGGAAGGTCTATAGGCATTGGCTTGGCTCCCCACATGGCTTCCCGGTGTTCACAGTGCACCAGGGCTAGGTCACACCCCCTCCCCCGATGCTGGCCACTTCCTCTCCTCCTCTCCTGTTCCACAGGTTTGCTCCCTTCCACTCAGACCCCACAGACCCTCCTAAATCTATGCCACTGTGGTAGGCAGAAAAATGGTTCCCAAAGATGTCCTCATTCCTGGACTCTCTGAATACATTAGGTTACAAACACGGGGGGAACTAAGGAGGAGTTGCAGGAAGAGTTAAGGTTGCAAGTCAATTGACCTTAATACTGGGGTGAGCCCAATGTTATCACAAAAGTCCTTACGAGTGGAAGAAGACGGCAGAAGAGAATCAGAGAAAGAGATGTGACAACAAAAGCAGCATCAGAGATACACGATGCTGCCGTCTTTGAAGATGGAAGAATGGGCCATAAGTAAAAAGATAGGGACAATATCTAGAAGCTGGAAAGGCAAGAAAACAGATTCTCCCCTTGAGCCTTCAGAAAGGAATGCAGCTCTGCCAACATCTTAATTTTAGCCCATCTTAATTTTAGTCTGTAATTTCAGACTTCTGAATCACAGAACTATAAGATAATAAAGTTGCATTGTTTCAAGGCACTAAATTTGTGGTTATTTGTGACAGCAGCAATAGGAAACTAGCACATCATTTTTCAGCCACTTCTTCCCCCTTTGCTCTCCAATGATGATAATCCTTCTACCTGAACAACGTGCATCCTTCTCACGAACTGGATGGGGGATGCAGGCGGGGCACAGTGATTAATACTTCAAGGCATTCTCTTGGCTCTCTAGAGATATGAAGTACAAGCATCATAAGTATTACACGCTTGGAAGATTTGGCATGCCACAACTGGTGAATAAAGATTCACTTCAGGGCTTCCCTGGTGGCGCAGTGGTTAAGAATCCACCTGCCAATGCAGGGGACACGGGTTCGAGCCCTGGTCTGGGAAGATCCCACATGCCACGGAGCAACTAAGCCCGTGCACCACAACTACTGAGCCCGCACTCCGGAGCCCGCGTGCCACAACTACCGAAGCCCGCGTGCCTAGAGCCTGTGCTCCGCAACAAGAGAAGCCACCGCAGTGAGAAGCCCGCTCGCGGCAACTAGAGAAAGCCCGCGCACAGCAACGAAGACCCAACGCAGCCAAAAATAAATAAATAAAATTAATTAATTTAAACAAAAAAAAGATTCACTTCAAACCAGGTGTCTCAGTCAAATGCTTATACAATCAAATACACAGCCTGGCTATGTATTTTATTAATGCTTATTATTGATATAAACTCTTAATCAATTAAATAGATGTATACTTAACTCTCTCTCTCTCTCAGCCCAAAAGCCAGCTTAATGAAGATATACTAGAAGCATTCCCATGAAGGTCAGAAACAAGAGGACAAGGTCATCCACTATCACCTCAATTATTTATTTAACCTTGTTCTGGGATACTAGCCAATGCAATCAACCAGTAGGAAAAAAAATTGGACGTATAAAAATTGGAATGGGAAAGACAATATTATACTTATTTGCAGAGTATAAGATTGTTCACACGAAAAAACTAAGAGAACCAAAACTATTATAGACAAACAAAAAAGAATTCAAGGGTTCTGGTCCAACATGGCAACACAGGAAGCTCCTGAACTCATTTCCTCTGACAGACACACCAAATCTATAGCTACACATTGAACCATTCTCTCTGACTGAGTGACTCCTACACACTGGGCAACTGAGGAAAAACCCACATCAAAAAGAGTAGGAAAAGCTGAGACACTCTCACCATAATCCCTACCCCGGCAGAGAAACATATGACTGGGAGGAAACTCACAACCCCGGATTCTCCCTGAGGAGTGAAGGGTTTGAACCCAACATCTAGTGCCCCAACTTCCACATGACTTCCACCTGATCAACAGGCCCCCAAACATCTCACTCTGAAAACCACTGAGGAATGCATCCATGACAACCACAAGGTGATGCAAACAAAGACGCAGTTCTTAAAAGGCTCATGAGGATTCACAATGGCTATCCCCCCAGGGATCAGTCCGGAGGCAGTAGACACATACGCCCATCTTTAAGTCTTTCCCTGAAAGAGGCCTATCTGCATACTTTAAAAGCTGCTACCTGAAGGTCAGGCTTCTAATTTAGCACACATCTAGGAATAGACTGCAGTTCTCCCTGCAGACCAGGGAAGCCAGCAGGTGCCATCTTCACACTTTCCCTCTGCCCTGCTCCAGGTCATTGGTGTCTCCTTGAAAGGACCTGTGCACATGTCTGGGGCCCTGGCTTTTGGAGATGCTGCCCCAAGGACACAAATCTTTATAACCTTGGTCTGGTGGCCAGAGGGGCTCGAGTTCCAGGTTCCACAGAATTGTAGCAAAAAAAGAAACACTTCTTAACCAGGTATCCCTCTCAGGACACAGCAGAGAGAAATGCCCAGCCTCACTCTTTCCCTGAGAGACGTTCACCTGCATACTTTAAAAGTTTCTGCTTGAGGGTACAGTATCCAATGAGCCTGCATCAAGATGCTTACTGAAATCCTCCCCTCTGGGACACTGACAGGTCTTGGCACATCCTCAACTACTGGGAGTCATTAAGAACAAAGAGGGTGGCTTGGACAAACACAAAGATTTGAGAAACAGCAAAGAGCTAGGGCCAGTCTAAATGATAAGTTTCATTTTCTCCACAAGACCGCTCCATCAAGACTGGGAAAGGTGGATGCCTGATCTAAAGCACAGAAACCAATACAGAGAGTCAAGGAAAATAAAGAAACAGAGGAGTCCGTACCAAACAAAAAGCAAAATAAAATGTCAGGAAAAAACCTTAATGAAATGGAGGTAAGTGATTTATCTGATAAAGAGTTCAAAATAATGGTCATAAAGATACTCACCAAGGTCAGGAGAACAATGAATGAACAAAGTGAGAATTTCAACAAAGAGATAGAAAATACAAAAGTACCAAACAGAGATCACAGAGCTAAAGAATATAATAATTGAACTGAAAAGTTCAACAATAGAGGGGTTCCACATCAGAGTAGATCAAGTGAAAGAAAGGATCAGCAAACTTGCAGAGAGGGCAACGAAATCTATTTAATCAGAGGAACAAACAGAAAAAAGAATGAAAAAGAGTATAAATTGCTTAAGACACTTATGGGACACCATCAAATGGACCAGTATTTGCATTATAGGGGTTCCAGAAGGAGAAGAGAGAGAAAAGGGGGCAGAAAGCTTATTCAGAGAAATAATGGCTCAAAACATGCATAACATGGAGAAAGAAACAGACATCCAGATTCAGGAAACCTGGAGAGTTTTAAATAAGATGAATCCAGACATATATACACTACCAAACGTAAAATAGATAGCTAGTGGGAAGCAGCCACATAGCACAGGGAGATCAGCTTGGTGGTTTGTGACCACCTAGAGGGATGGGATAGGGGAGGTGGGAGGGAGAGAGAGTTTCTTCAGCAAGAAACTTTCTTTAAAGTTTCTTCAGCAGAAACTTTATAGGCCAAGAGGGAGTGGAAATATACTCAAGGTTCTGAAAGAAAAAACTGAGCCAAGAATACTCTACCCATGGGCTTCCCTGGTGGCGCGGTGGTTGAGAGTCCTCCTGCCGATGCAGGGGACGTGGGCTCATGCCCCAGTCTGGGAAGCTGGGTACAAATGTACCAAACAGAGATCACAGAGCTAAAGAATATAATAATTGAACTGCAAAGTTCAACAATAGAGGGGTTCCACATCAGAGTAGATCAAGTGAAAGAAAGGATCAGCAAACTTGCAGAGAGGGCAACGAAATCTATTTAATCAGAGGAACAAACAGAAAAAAGAATGAAAAAGAGTATAAATTGCTTAAGACACTTATGGGACACCATCAAATGGACCAGTATTTGCATTATAGGGGTTCCAGAAGGAGAAGAGAGAGAAAAGGGGGCAGAAAGCTTATTCAGAGAAATAATGGCTCAAAACATGCATAACATGGAGAAAGAAACAGACATCCAGATTCAGGAAACCTGGAGAGTTTTAAATAAGATGAATCCAGACATATATACACTACCAAACGTAAAATAGATAGCTAGTGGGAAGCAGCCACATAGCACAGGGAGATCAGCTTGGTGGTTTGTGACCACCTAGAGGGATGGGATAGGGGAGGTGGGAGGGAGAGAGAGTTTCTTCAGCAAGAAACTTTCTTTAAAGTTTCTTCAGCAGAAACTTTATAGGCCAAGAGGGAGTGGAAATATACTCAAGGTTCTGAAAGAAAAAACTGAGCCAAGAATACTCTACCCATGGGCTTCCCTGGTGGCGCAGTGGTTGAGAGTCCTCCTGCCGATGCAGGGGACGTGGGCTCATGCCCCAGTCTGGGAAGCTGGGGCAAGAACCTATAATAGTTACACAAGAACCTATAACAGTTACACAAAAGAGAAAAAGAAAGGAATCTAAGCATACCACTACAGAAAACCATCAAATCACAAAGGAAGAGACAAAGAAGAAAGGAACAAAGAAATTACAAACAACCAGAAAACCATTAACAAAATGGCAATAGTAAGCCAATTCCTACCAATAATTACTTTAAATGTAAATGAACTAAATTCTCCAATCAAAAGATATAGTGGCTAATGATTTAAAAAAAAAAAAAAAAGCCCAAGCTCCAACTACATGCCACCAACCAGAGACTCACCTCAGCTTTAAGGACACACAGACTGAAAGTGAAGGGATGGAAAAGAATATTCCATGCAAATAGAAACCAAAAGAAATCTGGGGATATTATACATATATCAGACAAAACAGACTTTAAGAAAAAGACTGTAGTAAGAGACAGAAAAGGTAATTCTGTAATGATAAAGGGGTCAATCCAACAAGAGGATATAAAATTTGTAAATATTTATGCACCCAGCATAGGAGCACCTAAATTTATAAAGCAAATATTAACAGACCTAAGGGAAGAAATAGACAGTTATGCATAATAGTAGGGGACTTCAATACCCCACCTCCAAAAATGGATAGATCACCCAGGCAGATTGAGTTGTATAAGTTCTTTATATATTTTGGATATTAACCCCTTATCAGTTATATAATTTTCAAATATTTTCTCCCATTCAGTAGACTGCATTTTCATTTTGTTGATGGTTTCCTTAGCTGTGTAGAAGCTTTTTAGTTTGATGGAGTCCCACTTGTTTATTTTTGCTTTTGTTGCTTGTTGCTCTGGTGTTGTATCCAAAAAAATCATCGCCAAGACCAATGTCAAGGAGCTTACCCTAGAGTTTTACGGTTTCAGGTCTGACATTCAAGTATCTAATCCATTTTGAGTTGACTTTTGTGTACGGTGTAAGATAGGGGTCCAGTCATACAACCTAATAGCAGTAATCAATAAGGAAACATTAGACTTAAACCGCACACATTTGACCAGATGGATTTAACACACACTTACAAAACATTGCAACCAAAAGCAGCAGAACATACATTCTTCTCAAGCACACATGAAACAATCTCCAGGACAGATCATATGTTTCAGGATACAAAAATCAATATACAGTTGCATTCCTACACAAATAATAACAAACTATCAGAAAGAAGAATTAAGAAAACAGTTCTATTTACAATTGCATCAAAAAGAATACTTAAAAATAAATTTCACCAAGGAGATGAAAAATCTGTACACTGAAAAACTAAGTCATTGCTGAAAGAAATTGAGGAAGACACAAATGAATGGAAAGATATTCTGAACTCATGGATTGGAAGAATTTGTTAAAAGGTCCATATTACCGAAAGCAATTTACATATTCAATGCAATCTCTAACAAAATTCCAATGTTTTTTTTCCACATACATAGAAAAAACAATTCTAAAATTTGTATGGAACTACAAAAGACCCCCACATAGCCAAGAAATCTTGAGAAAAGAGGACAAAGCCAAAAGCTTCTCACTTCCTGGCTTGAAACTATATTACAAAGCTATAGTGATCAAAACAGTATGGTACTGGCATAAAAATAACACATAGATCAAAGAAACAGAGAGTCCAGAAATAAACCCACACATATATGGTCAATTAATTTTCAACAAAGGAGACAAGCATATACAATGGAGAAAGGATAGTCTCTTCAATAAATGGTGCTGGGAAAACTGGACACCCATGTGCAAAAGAATGAAACTGAACCCCTATCTTACACCATACACAAAAGTCAAGTCAAAATGGATTAGAGACTTGAACGTCAGACCTGAAACCATAACACTCTAGGGTAAGCTCCTTGACATTGGTCTTGGCAATGATTTCTTTGGATACAACACCAGAGCAACAAAAGCAAAAATAAACAAGTGGGACTCCATCAAACTAAAAAGCTTCTACACAGCTAAGGAAACCATCAACAAAATGAAAATGCAGTCTACTCTGACTGAAAGAGAGAATATGTTTCCACAAAAGAAAAGTATAACCTTGAATTAATTAAAATTATTGAAGAACAATTAAAGTGTTTTGAAAGATTTTTTAAAATGCAGTCTACTGAATGAGAGAAAATATTTGCAAATTATAGATCTCTGATAAGGGGTTAATATCCAAAATATATAAACAACACATACAACTCAATAGCAAAAAAAATCTTATTGATTTTAAAACAAGCAGAGAAACTTAATAGACATTTTTCCAAAGAAGACATACAAATGGCCAACAAGTACATGAAAAAGTGCTCAACACCACTAATCACCCTGAAAATGCAAACCAAAACCATAATGAGATATCACCTCATACCTGTTAGAATGGCTGCTATCAAAAAGACAAGAAATAACAAGTGTTGGTTAGGATACAAATAAAAGGCAACCCTTGTACACTATTAGTAAGAATGTAAATTATCAGCCACTATGGAAAACAGTACAGTGGTTCCTCAAAAAATTAAAAATAGAACTACCACATGATCCAGCAATTCCACCTCTGGGTATTTACCCAAAGGAAAAAAAATTACTATCTCGAAATGATATCTGCACCCCCATGTTCACTGCAGCATTATTTATAACCACCAAGACATGGAAAGAACCTGTCCATCAACAGATGAATGGATAAAGAAAATGTGGTATATATAAATACATACAATGGAATATTATTCAGCCATTAAAATGAATAAATATTGCCATTTGCAACAACATGGATGCAACTTGAGGGCATTATGCTAAGTGAAATAAGTCAGAGGAAGACAAATACCATCTGATCTCACTTATTTGTAGAATCGAAAAGAAAAAAAATCCCAAATGCAGAAAAAGAGCACAGATTGGTGGCTGGCAGAGGCAGGAATGGGGGCTAGGGGAAATGGGTGAAAGGGGTTAAAAGGTACAGACTCCCAGTTATAAGGTAAATAAGTTCTGCAGAGGTAATGTATAGCATGGTGACTGAAGTTAACAATACTATATTATATATTTGAAAGCTGCCAAGAGACTATATCTTAAAATTTCATCACAAGAAAAAAAAATTGTAACTGTGATATTTTGAGTTATAAGAAGTATGTGTTTGGTCATTCAAATGACCAAAGTATATTTCTCATATACATTTGGTCTTTGCCCTTGGTTCTTGGCTCACAGCTCCTAAAACGCTTAAAATTTCCTGAGATTAGAGCAATGGGGGCATCTTTTATTATAATATTTGGTCTCTTTTCCTCAGTTCCTAAAATCACTTCAGAGCCACAAAGGTGAAAGGGGTGTCATGTTATTCATAACAATCCCCTTTCCACCACAATTGTGTTTATGTTAATGAGGTGACTTTTGCAAAGCACTTAAGGATGGGACTGGTGGCCTGGGAAACCCAACTTTAAACAGACAGATGGAACTTTCAGTCTCACCCCCTGATTTCCAGAGATGGGAGAGGGGCTGAAGGTTGAATCAACCACCAATGACCAGTGATTTAACCAATCATGCCTATGTAATAAGGCCTCCAGAAAAACCCAAAAGGAGGGGGTTCGAAGAGCTTCCAGTTTGGAGAACCAGACTGCTTCCATGTGCCACCATGCCAGCACCAAACTCCACCAAGACAGAACCTCTTTTGTTCAGGACTTCGCTCTATGTATCTCTTCATCTGGCTGTTGATTCGTGTCCTTTAACATCCTTTGTAATAAGTCAGTAATCTAATGAGTAAACAGGTTTCCTGAGTTTCTGTGAGCTGCTCTAGCAAGTTAATTGAACCCAAGGAGGGGGTTGTGGGAACCTCCAATCTGTAGCTGGTCGATCAGAAGCACAGGTGACAACCTGGGCTTGTGATTGGCATCTGAGGTGGAGGGTGGCCTTGTGGGACTGAGCCCTTAACCTGTGGAATCTGATTCTATCTCCAGGTAGGTAGTGTCAGAACTGTGTTAAACTGTAGGATATCCAGCTGGTGTCGGAGAACTGCTTGCTTGCTGGTGGTGTGGAAACACCCCCCCACACACATACACATTGGAAATTAGGTGCAAAACCTTTCAGTAACTATGTGAGGTGATAGATGTTAACTAAACTTACTGTGGTGATCATTTCACAATATATACATATCAAAATATTATGTTGTACATCTTAAACTATACAGTGTTCTACATCTACTGCATCTCAATAAAACTGGAAAAAAAGAATTCAGTAAGGTAGCTGGCTACAATATTAACATATAGAAATCAATAGCCTTCATGTATACAAACCACCAATAATGAGAAGAAAAAAAATGGAAGAAAAGATCCTGTTTCCCACAGCAATAATTTTTAAATCCCTAGGAATAAACTTAAGGGAAAAATTATAAGATATGTATAAAGAAAACTTTAAATCACTGCTTAGGGACAGAAAAGACTTCGGCAAATGGAAATGCCTACTATATTCTTGGATAGGAAGTCTCTATAACATAAAAATATTATCAGTTCTTCCTATGTTAGTGCATAAATTTAATGTGATTTCATTTAAATAGCAATAACATTTTTTAATGGGCCAGTTGATTCTAAGTTTATATGGAAAAACAAACAAATGAGTAACCAGAAAAATAATGAGGGGGAACCATCCCTATCAGATATTTAAACATAAACCTAGTAATGAAAATAAAAACAAAAATAAAGAAATGAGACCTAATTAAACTTAAAAGCTTCTGCACAGCAAAGGAAACCATAAACAAAATGAAAAGACAACCCACAGAATCGGAGAAAATATTTGCAAACAGTGCAGCTGAGAAGGGATTCATCTCCAAAATATACAAACAGCTCATGCAGCTCTATATCAAAAAAACAAACAACATAATCAAAAATGGGCAGGAGATCTAAATAGACATTTCTCCAAAGAAGACATACAGATGGCTAAAAAGCATGTGAAATGATGCTCAACATCATTAATTACTAGAGAAATGCAAATCAAAACTACAATGAGGTATCACCTCACCTCGGTCAGAATGGCCATCATCAAAAAGTCTGCAAACAATAAATGCTGGAGAGGGTGTGGAGAAAAGGGAATCCTCCTACACTGTTGGTGGGAATGTAAACTGGTACAGCCACTATGGAGAACAGTACGGAGGTTCCTTTAAAAACTAAAATAGAGCTACTTATATGAGCCAGCAATCCCAATTCTGGGCACATATCTGGAGAAAACCATAATTCAAAAAGATACATGCACCCCAATATTCACTGCAGCACTATTTACAATAGCCAAGACATGGAAGCAACCTAAGTGTCCACTGACACATGAATGGATAAAGAAGATGTTGTACATATATACAGTGGAATACTACTCAGCCATAAAAAAGAATGAAATAATGCCATTTGCAGCAACATGGATGGACGCAGAGATTATCATACTAAGTGAAGTAAATTAGACAGAGAAAGACAAATATCATATGACCTCACTTATATGCGGAATCTGAAAAAAATGATACAAATGAACTTATTTACAAAACAGACACAGACTTCAGAGACTTCTAAAACAAACTTATGGTTACCAAAGGGGAAAGGTGGTGGGGAGGGATAAAGTAGGAGTTTGGGATTGACATACACACACTACTATATATAAAATAGATAACCAACAAGGACCTACCGTATAACACAGGGAACTCTACTCAATATTCGGTAATAATCTATATGAAAAAAGAATCTGAAAAAGAATGGATATATGTGTATGTGTAACTGAATCACTTAGCTGTACCCCTGAAACTAACACAACATTGTAAATCAACTATACACCAATATAAGATAAAAATTAAATTAAAAATAAAAATAGGTAATTTCCTGGCGGTCCAGTGGTTAGGTCTCTGAGCTTCCACTGCAGGGGGCACGGGTTTGATCCCTGGTGAAGGAACTAAGATCCCACGTACCACGTGGCACAGCCAAAAAAAAAAAGAAGAAAAAAACTTTAAAAATTAAAATTAAAAAAAAAAACATAAACACACTCAACAGTGTGGACCTAGTACATAAATAACCATACAGATCAAAGAGAACTGAAATGAACCCAGATACACAGAGGAAATTATTATATAATAATAAGATTTTCAAATCAGTGTGGAAAAGATAATGGTAAATTAACTAGGTGGTTATCTGAAAAAAAAATTGGGACCATGTGTTATACCTTACACCAGAAAAAAATTCCAGGTGGTTAAAATATTTAAATGTAAAAAATAAAATTATAAAGCAGAAGAAATCATAGGAGAATTCTTTTACAGTCTCAGAGCAAGGAAGGCCCAAGTATGGTACCAAAAAGGAAAAGCAGACAAATTTTGTTACATAAAACTTGAGATTTTTCGAGACAAGTATCATCATAAGCAATGTCAAATCCAAATGTCAAACTGTGGGGAGGGCCAGGAACCATCTGTAGTTTATATCTCAAAGAGCTGATTTTACTCATATACAAAGAACTCCTATACATCAATAAGAAAAATTAACAGAGCAAAAGAATATGATGAGACATAAGAAAATGTGCCAAATGCAGGTGGGATTAATGTTGCTAATCAACTGACCTTAGAATTGGGGTGAACCCAGCTCATCACAAGGATTCTTAAAATTATAAGGAGGAGGCAGAGAGGTTCAGAGAAAAAGACATAACCATAGAAACAGGGTCAGAAATGTGCATCCATAATAAAAGAGATGCATTCATAAGAAAAGAAATCCACATTAAAAACCACACTTAGATTCCATTCTTAATCTGTTACATTGGAAAAAATCAAAAAGTTTTAGGACAACTTTAATGGCAAGAATGTGGGGAAAGAGGCATTGTCATATACAGCAGGTGAGAGGGTACTAGTACAAACTCTATAGGATGACGGTTTGGCAATATCTAATAAAAATCACATGTAGGGCTTCCCTGGTGGCGCAGTGGTTGCGCGTCTGCCTGCCGATGCAGGGGAACCGGGTTCGCGCCTCGGTCTGGGGGGATCCCACATGCCGCGGAAAGGCTGGGCCCGTGAGCCATGGCCGCTGGGCCTGCGCGTCCGGAGCCTGTGCTCCGCAACGGGGGAGGCCGCAGCAGGGGGAGGCCCGCATACCACAAAA
>NC_041226.1:17052162-17054241 GCF_002837175.3 Physeter macrocephalus | reverse complement strand
GCCTGTGCCCCGGACCGGGGGAGGCCGCAGCAGGGGGAGGCCCGCATACCACAAAAAAAAAAAAAAAAAAAAAAAAAAAAATCACATGTATTTAATGCTATCAAATAGCAATTCCAATCAAATAATTTATCCTACAGACATACTAGTACATATGAGAAATAATGCATGCATTAAAGCATTGTTTATAGTAATAGGAAAAATCACAAATGAACCAAATGTCCATTAATAGGGTACTAGTTAAATGAATTCTGACAATGGAATATTACACAGCTGTAAAAAAAGAAATAAGGAAGGTCTTTACTGATATGGAACAATTTCTGAGATATATAATTAAATAAGAAAATCAAGGAGCAGAATAGTGCCTACAGTATGCTTGATTTTTTAAAAAGGGAAAAAGGACGTACATATATGGTAAAAAGTTTTAAATGCAAATATGAATATGATTTTATATATATACACACACGCATGCATGCACACACACACGTAACTGTTGGCATGAACAGAACTGAAACACAAGAGACCAGTACTATT
Organism: Physeter macrocephalus; assembly: GCF_002837175.3. Classification (NCBI taxonomy): domain Eukaryota; kingdom Metazoa; phylum Chordata; class Mammalia; order Artiodactyla; family Physeteridae; genus Physeter; species Physeter macrocephalus. The sequence continues at coordinate 17,053,710 of NC_041226.1, read as the reverse complement.
GGCCTCCTCAGGAGAGCAGACCTGGGAGTTAAGGACAGAAGAATGAGAGAATATTTTCAATGTATACTGTTTTGTGCCTCTCTAATTTTGCAACCTTATAATTATAATACCTTTTCTAAAAATAAAATATAAATGAAAGATTGCGCCTAAAAAGAGAATGTCTAACTTGGGATTTCATTATTTTTGAGCCCTCTGAAATTGGAATGCCTCCTCTACCCGTAGGTCTCATACTGTACTTTTACTGCTTAGTGGATACCAACCAAGTGGGAGTTAAGCTGAGGATACGCCACATTTGGGTCCAGTGGGATATACTTATATGTTGTTTTGCAGTTTCTTGACTGCACATAGTTAAGTCATGGCTGGTGTCACAGGCTAAGAACGGCTTCCAGAAAGGTCCGCATCAGCCCACGGGTCATACTGGCATATGAACACGTCCTTTTTGGCCCCTGACACTACAAGAACTTGGCTGGTCAGAGAGAAATAAGGCTTGAAATGTCCTAAGCCCAAAGCTTGTCTCGGGAAAATCCTTCCAAACCCCAGACATGTAAAAATGTGAGCAGAGAATTCAGTTCTCACAGGGGCCTTGTCAAGACTATGCTCAATAATGCAATTATAAACAAGCCACGCATTATTTTTTTTATTTCCATGGGAATTACATGGAACAGAATTTATTAGTATGCCTGGGTCCATAAAACACAAACCTGTAGTCATTTAACACAAATATTTTCTACTTCAGTATATGAAGTCACATGTTTTGCGTATCCCAACTATCAATTTAAAATATTTTGATCTTATATATCAGTTATATTGCAACAAAACTGGGGGAAAAATTTGTAATCAATTATGCTGGTAAAGTCTGAATTATCTTTCTAGTCTCTCTACAGAAAGATAATCTGATTTTGGTATAGTATTACGAAAATCACTGTTTTAAGAAGGGGTGGACAAAAAACGTAGGGGAAAAGTATTATAGATGTGGGAGGGGTAGTTAGTTCATTAAACTATTAGACTTTTTCTGGATCTTGTGATTTGTGTGATATTGGTCAGGTATTTCCAATTTGTAATTTGTTGTGATTTCTTTCTTCATTCTAAGTATTTGTTTTCTTACCTAACTTGTTTCGAATATTTTCTATCTTTTTTTTTTTTAAAGAGTCCCCACAAATTATGTAACCTTCAGGCCCCAGACTCACACCCGGTATTCAGGATCAATTCAAAATTTGAATTTTCTAGTCTCTTGTGAGATTAGAACTGGCAGCACAGGGCGCGACTCCCATTTTTATTCTAAGGACTATAAATCCCAGATCAGCGGAGTAACTTGAACCAGTGGAAACAATGCCCCCGGTCTCTAAAACTCCCATTAACTCTCTTCTAAACCTCTGTCTCCTCGGGGCACAGAAAACAAGAAGAGGTGACCCCCGGGGCTTCCCTGGTGGTGCAGTGGTTGAGAATCCGCCTGCCAATGCAGGGGACACGGGTTCGAGCCCTGGTCTGGGAGGATCCCACGTGCCGCGGAGCAACTAGGCCCGTGAGCCACAACTGCTGAGCCTGCGC
>NC_041226.1:16984609-17051968 GCF_002837175.3 Physeter macrocephalus | reverse complement strand
CTGAGCCTGCGCGTCTGGAGCCTGTGCTCCACAACGAGAGAGGCCGCGATAGTGAGAGGCCCGCGCACCGCGATGAAGAGTGGCCCCCACTTGCCACAGCTAGAGAAAGCCCTCGCAGAGAAACGAAGACCCAACACAGACAAAAATAAATAAATAAATTAAAAAAAAAAAAAAAGAGGTGTCCCCCAAATCTGCTTCCACCTCAGCCTGCTTGTCCTCAAGTGCTATCACGCTCCCTACCTACTCAAGGCGTCAGGACACTTCTCATTTTATATCTCAAAGCAGAGATTTAACCCTAAGACTTACTTCTCCCGGTATTAGAACCTCCACACAGCTACACCTTGCAGGCTCATCCGTAGGACCTGACATGAACCCAGCTTATGAGAGACGGCCCCAAATTCCCAGGCTGCTGTGCCACTTTGAATTGCATTACACGGGAGGCTTTTTCCACCTCCTGCCTATTTCACAAAATCCAAGATTTCTTAGCAGAACATTTTACCAGTTTGTTCTGTTCAGCTGTTGAAGCTTTAGTTATAACTCTAACCTGAAATCTAAGAGAAACCCTCAATAGAGGTTTTTGTTCGTTGGGGAAAATCCCCCTATACCTAGCAATTGTGAGAATGCACCATTCAACTCTTTCTTGGCCAAGAGGAGCTGCTGCAGGGGATGTAGTCGGCTGTCAGGATGATGTCGGGGCCCAGTGGGAGTGCCAGGCCGCTCCTCCCACAGCAGGATCCTCTAGTGGGCAGTCTTTGCTTGGGCTCCCTATTGGCTGGCCAAGAGCTTCTCAAAGCTGCACCAAATTCTCCAGCTCCTTTCTACCAACACTGTCTCCCCTCCAAGGTGTCAGACCAGCATCTCCGATCAATGGCTCTCCCCTCTCCCATTCTCCCTCTCTTTATTCTTCAAGGTTTCTCCCCCCACTGACTCTCCTGCACATCGAATTTCATCTTCACATCTGCTTCTCAAGGACTCTGATGGATACACTACCCTAGAACATTTGATTCGCGTTAGTAAGAGGAGGAGAAAGTGCCATTTTTCTTTTTGCAAAGAAAGAAGGAAAAGAAGATTTACAGGGCACCTACCAAGGGTCAGGTATTTTCAAATACGTTGTCTCGTTTAACTCATAAAGGTAAGCACTATTATTCCCAGATTTTTAAAAATCTCAGGGGAATTCTGGTTAGTAAAGTGGCTGCTGATACCCTCAGTATTTTTACAGAGCTGCCAGCCCTGCTTAGCTATCTAGAGAAATTCTAGATTTGGAGTCAAGATGCAGTTTTCACGAGCCTCGGTAAGGGGTGCATTTTGTTGTAGGTTGAATGGAATGAGGGCTGTTACCTGCAGTAATCTCATATCCTTCCTTCACCCCAGCCCCTCTCAGACAAGAAATCTGCCAGTGGGCCTTTCCCTCGCTGATACGCCCACCCCTCTTGTTCTAAGAATTCTCCGGCAAAGTCCAAACTGAGTCTGAATCCACCCTGGGGAGTTTCAGCCTTCAAATCTGACAACAAAAGTCATATCAAATGGTGACTATAGAATATCATGGATGGTTAAAAAAAAACTTCTATGGTAAAACTCCCTAGCCTTTTAATTTTAAAAAGAATATACAATCAAAATGGCCAAAAAATAGCTTAAAAGGTTGGACAGCTATATTAATTATGATAGCACCAACTGCTGGAACATTGATCCCTCACTTTTGACACCCAATAGAAGCTTGTATCCTGCTTGCCCCACGGCAGTGGTGGCAAGGAGGATGGTGAGGGGGCCTTGGCAACAGGCAGTCAACCGCTAACGCAGGTCCACAGTGGCTCTTCCATTTTCAGTGCACGGCATTTCCAAGGTTGACTTGGGTGTCAACATCCAGGTAATATGGAGAAGCAGGTAGAGAAACACCTGCTTCTGTATCACTTTTGCTAACATTAGAGCCACTGACGAGAACCACTCACGTGGCCACACCTGGATGCAAAGGAGGCTGGGAAATGTGTCCCTGGCTAGACAAAAATGTGACACTATGAAAGAGAAATGTGAGTGTTTGGGGGAGAGCTGGCTATCTCTGCCCAGTAGGCACTGCTACCTAGGATGACTACCATCTCATTTTGCCCTGGGCACTCGCAGTTTTAGCACTGAAAGCTCCATATCCCCAGAAACCCCTCAGTCCCAGGCAAACTGGGACAGCTGTCACCCCATTAACTGAAAGTGAATTAATCATTTAAAATAATAACTTAGAAAATGGACAAAATTGCTTTACATGCATTCAGGAGATGTCAGAAAAAACCTGAGCAGGTAATTAGAAAGATTCGTTTTGAACCATTTTTTCCAGATGGAGAAATTGCTAACAGCCAAAGGCAAAATTTTAAGAATTCATGAACACACTGATTAGCAAAAAGTCACAAACACCTGAAAATAAATTGGAAATGAAATATAAAAGCAATAAAATACAAAACCATTAAAACCATTCAATATGCTAGAATATGAGCAGAAATGCTTACTAACATACAAAATATTGCTGAACTGCCTCTCTGGCAAAATAAAGGTATCAATATCTGAAAAAATTGGGGTGATATTCATTTTTGCCAGTTCACCCCGTTGGTCAATGTATTATTCCATCAATTTGTCTTTAACCACGTCGTGATTCTCTGCAGAGAAGCCCTCTCAAACCAACCCAAACACAGGCAATCCCTGCCTTATCTTGTCCCCAGTCCTTTTTGTCTTTGCATCTTTCTGCAGCTTTGCCTTGCTAGATTTTGTTCTCCTTGTAAAACAAGTACCATTTCTCTCAAATACAGAGGCCAAATGTTCCCTTTTGACGTGCTCTCCTCTCCTGCTTTCTACAACCTCTTGGTCCAAAGGGCAACTCAAATCAATGGAAGAAATAAAGCCTGAGAAGACCAGGTCCTTATTCTCTCCAGAAGGAAGTGATGCTTCTTTATTACCCTCCCATACACACACACATATCAGAATTATTACCCTCCCTCCCTCATGCTCACATCATATTACATTCAGCTGCATCGAGTGAGCGCCTTTCTTGCGCTGCTGGGAATGTGTGACCTTTGCCGCTCTGATTTCCTTGAGGGATTCCTTAGGAATTTCACATTGTATATTACTCCTCTTAGGAGCTCAAAAAATACAAAGCCTTGAAGTTTGATTCAAAAACATTAGATGAGGAAGAGATCCACAAACTTAGTCTCACGAGAAAGTGAAATTCTCTAGGGAGACTGGAATACTATAGCATTTGCATTTAAACAATTTTGAACAGCAATTTCTGTGAGAAATTTGAGCTCTAGAGGGCTATGCAGACAAATCAATAAATTCTGGCTTTCTGCTGGAGCCTTTGAGAACCACAAACTTTTCATTCTTGTCCGGTGCCTTTGAGTTTTCAGTGCACTGACTCCAGCTAAATTTCCTGGGCGGTGGAGTTAGTTTGTTTAGGTCATTGCTGGTTGAAAGAAAGGAAGTGGGGCTGAACCAGCTTTTCACAGCTGTGAATCCCCTGGGTGCTGAAATAACAGTCCCCTGCGCTAATCCAGTCTGGGCTTTTCCTGGGGGCTGTCATTACTGCAAAATGAGGTGAACTTAGTGGATAAAAAGTGCCAAGGCTGGGGAATTAGCAGTGATGCAAAATCACGTCTCGGGCATAATGAGGGGCTGTGAACGGAGAAGAAGGCAACCACAGAGGCCGAATGGCCATACTACAGCCACTGTATATACTGCCATATATATTATATAATATGCATTTGATATATGTATATACAATATATATACACACATTATTTATATATATGTATATACTATAGCCACCATATACACTACTATATATATATCTACGATAAATAGGGGCTGCATGTGTATATAGATGTGTGTACACACACACACACACACACACTCTGACCACTATAGCCACTGCTATAGAGGCTCCCTGACCTCCTGCCCATCTGTCCAGTACCCCTATTCCCACCTCACTGGTCTCTTTCAGCACCTTGAGTGCCATGCTGTCACCCACTGCACAGCCTTCGTGTCTGCCCTTCCCACACCTGAATCTCTCTCTTCTTCTACAAACACCCCTCACCTACTCACTCGTACTAATCTTAAGGTCCCAGCTCAAAGGTCACTTCCTTAGAGAAGGCTGTCCTCTCAAATGAGGTCAAATCCCCCATCATAAGCTTTTTTTTTTTTCCTGCACAGCAGTGTTCACCGTTTATTATATAATTAGGCTAGTGTTGAAATAATATCTGTCCTCCCCAATGGACTATTAGTTCCAGGAGGACAGGGATCTTGTCTAACTTGCTCACCTTTGCATCTCCAGAGCCTGGAATAGTACCCAGCTGTAGTAGAGGTTTGATTAATATCGGTGGCATGGATGGATTGGGGTCTGATAAGGAACCCAGCCAAGACGCAGTATAGGTGGAGGGGAGAGGACGCCCACCGTGGAGACTTCCTCCAGGTACCATGGACGTGCCCTAAAGCGGTGGTTCTCAAACTTAAGCCTGCAGTAGAATCACCTGGAAGGCTTGTTACACTGCAGATTACTACGTGCCATCCCCAGAGTCTCTGCTTCAGTAGGTCTGGACTGGGACGGGAAATTTAAAAATAACAGGTTTCCAGGTTATGCTGAAGCTCCTGGTCCTGGGACTTCCTTTTAAGAACCACTGTTCTAAGACATCAGGCAGTTTCCAAATAGCCTGCTAGACGCAACCCAGCCACTCCCAGGCTTTTCTATAAGGAAAAGTAACCAACACACCAGATCTTGGCAATTGCACTCTAATTTACATCAGTGATTCTCAGCCATCAGTGGGCTGCAGAATCACCTGTAAACATGCCCAAAGCTCAAACCTTGGAGATTAAGTTTCCATTGATTTGCTTGGGAACTCAACATCTACAGTTAAAAATCCTCCTCAGGTGATTTCAAAGTACAACCAGGATTGAGAATCAATGACTGAGATCATGGTTGGTAATTCAACCAAAAAATTTAATTGTTGCAGATGTCTAACCTGTAATCACCGACGTTTTTCCAGGAACCATGTTGTGCTCCTTTATTGGACTAAAGACTAGTAAGTAGTACCACACAGCATCGTTACAGGTAAAACAGAAACCTGTCTCTTACTCCAAATAACCATGTTAAAGGACACTGTGCTTGGTGTCAGAACCGGAGACCAGAGGGGAGGAGATCATTCATTCCTTCAGTTCTTTGCTGGGGGATGACTATACCAGGTATGGTATTAAGTGCTGGGACACGACTATACCAGGTATGGTATTAAGTGCTGGGACACAATGAGGCTGGCGACTGTGAACATCGGAAGGACAGAGAGATGAGGGGAAACAAGACCCCGTTTGGTCCAGAGACGCAGTCAGAACTGAAAGGACCTACCTGGTGTCCTCCAGGGCCCCCGGGGTATCCACGTGGTCCCAGCAAAGCCAAGACGCTGAATGCAGGAGCAGAGGCGTCTCAGACCTGTTATACAAACCCGGCAAAGGAAAACAGCTTGATTGGGCGCACCTGAGCAGACTGGGTTTGGCGGTGTGAAACGCTGCGCGTCAGGGCTGGAGGGGAAGTGTTGATATATTACCATTGGATTGCATCTCGGTGGGGAACCGGTTGTGCCCAGGGATCCCGCTCTGCTGTAACCCCTCAACTGGGGGGTTCTGGCCATCAGAGAAAACGCACACACACGCACAAACATCACACTAGCAAAATTAGAACGAAAATCTCACTAATGTCTGAGCAAGTCCCATACCTTTGAAATGCAGGGCCCTCCAGAAGTAGCTGTTTGGTGACTAAGGCCAAATTGGCGCCTCCTACTCCCCTGCCTTTGGGCAGATCTAGGCTCTGGCCACTCAAAGAGAGGTCGGAGAGCCAGCGCATCCCCTGCGAGCTGGGTGGAACCCGGCCGAGCGGGAATCTGCAGGCCAACCAGCACCCCAGGGATTGCGGGCTGTGGAAGTTGAGGGCCTGAGCTCTGCCCGCTTCTCCAGCCAGGCCTCATCTGAGAAGCCCCGGAGGAGCTGTTTTCACCACTAGGGGCGCCGAGGCCCCACGCAGACCAATTAACCAGGAATTGGAAGGTGGGGTCAGACAGAGGTCTTTTTCCTGAGCCCACAGGCCCGTGAGGAGTGATGGCTCTACAGAAAAAGCCTCCTGATGGGACCCCGTTCGCAGGCTGAGCCACCGCCTGGGAGGGGCTGCGAGAGGGTTGGCCCTTCTTCCTGCCCTGTGAGGTCGGCAGTCAGCCTTCCTCCTGCGGAAAAATGTGCATCCCGGGCTCTTAAAATCAGCTGACTCATTCTTACTCCCGTGGCGTAGAGAGAGGACGGCGTTCAATGCCCCATCCCTGCTCAGGAAACACAGAGTACCCCCCCTACTTTCTCTCTGCTGAATGCTGCCCCTTCCCTTATTTGTTCGGCAAACATTTGTGGAAGAAGAGGTCTAGATTTACTGAGCACTTACCTGGTTCAGACAGTGTCTGCGGCTGAGGAGAGAGCAGCGAACAGCAGGGGTGCTCACAGAAAACAGTCTAGAGCCCAGAAACAGACACCAATGTGTAAACAAATAAATGGACAATGTGTCCGATAAGGGCTGCCATAACCCAGGATGAAGTGAACACGAGTCGTTTGGAGGAAAGGGTTTCTGTGGATTGTCTGGTCAGAAAAGGCCTCTTTTCTGAGAACATGACATTTAAGCAGAAACCTGAATTATAAGAAGAAACTGGCCACCCTGGAGCAGAGAGTCCCAGGCAGAGGGTATAGCAACAATGCAAAGGCACTGAGGTGGGAAGAGCTGGTATCTAAGGAGCACAGAGGACAAGGTCAGGGAGTCGGAGGGGCCTGCACGTCCACACGTAATGGGAGGCCACAGGAGGAGAGAGGTGATATGACTGGCAGTTGTTGTTTTTTTTTAACATCTTTATTGGAGTATAATTGCTTTACAATGGTGTGTTAGTTGCTGCTTTATAACAAAGTGAATCAGCTCTACATACGTATACATATATCCCCATATCTCCTCCCTCTTGCGTCTCCCTCCCACCCTCCCTATCCCACCCCTCTAGGTGGTCACAAAGCACCGAGCTGGTCTCCCTGTGCCATGCGGCTGCTTCCCACTAGCTATCTGTTTTACATTTGGTAGTGTACGTATGTCCGTGCCACTCTCTCACTTTGTCCCAGCTTCCCCTTGCCCCTCTCCGTGTCCTCAAGTCCATTCTCTATGTCTGTGTCTTTATTCCTATCCATGACTGGCAGTTTTTAAAGATCGCTCTGGCTGCTGTGCGGAAAATAGAAGGTAATACAAGGAGCAAGGGAGGAAGCTAAGTGACCGGCACGATTCTCCAGATTAGAGGCCACATCCAGCGTCGAGGATGTGTGGTATCAAAGCACAGGCTGCTGTGTGCACCCACTGAAACCCTCACTGGACAGGTCTATGGAGGACTTTGGGGCATTGTTCCTGGCTCTGTACCATAGCCTGGTTCTTTGGCCCTCCCAGAGATGCTGTGAGCCACCAATATTCTTTACAAAAATTCTAATTCTGCTCAGAGCAGCCAGCGTTGGATTCTGTTCCTTGCCACTAAGAATTTTAACATGGTTCAGCACATCTTGAAAAATCCATAACAAACAGATCAGAAGTTCTTGTGTGTTAAGAGCAAGTGATCACTGACATAACTCAGTGTAGGGTTAGAGAGCAGAAAAGTATGGTAACATGATTTAATAATAAAAAGACCGATGACTCCAGTTTTCTGGACCTGCCTAGTCTGTATCTGCTGACCCCATGTACTTATTAACAGCTCTCTCATTCTCCAAAGCTTCCTGATTTGGAGGATAAGAATCATCCTCCTTATTAAGTGCTGGGGCATAACTTTGATTCTGGGTCCCCAAGTCAAAGCTTCCCGACAGGCCTTTGTCTTATGGCCCCCCCAGGCACGACAGGAAACAGCTCCTTTTACAGTAGCAGATGTCATGGCAACTGCGGGGCTGCGGGGAATCCATCAGTGATGAGCCTTTTCTGGTAACCATACCAATGCTCTCACTTATGGGGGCTGAATTGTCTCCCCACCCCCAAATTCATGTGCTAAAGCCCTAACCCCCGGAACCTCAGGATGTCACTGTATCAAAAGATAGGGTCAGGACTTCCCTGGTGGCGCAGTGGTTAAGAATCCTCCTGCCGATGCAGGGGACACGGGTTCGAGCCCTGGTCCGGGAAGATCCCACATGCCGCGGAGCAGCTAAGCCCGTGCGCCACAACTACTGAGCCTGGGCCCTGGAGCCTGCGAGCCACAACTACTGAAGCCCGTGCGCCTAGAGCCCGTGCTCCACAACGAGAGAAGCCACCGCAACGAGAAGCCCGCGCACCGCGACGAAGAGTAGCCCCCGCTCGCCGCAACTAGAGAAAGCCCGCGCACAGCAACGAAGACCCAACGCAGCCAAAAATAAATAAATAAATTTATTTTTTAAAAAAAGATAGGGTCTTTAAAGAGGTAATGAAGCTAGGGTGGACACTTAATCTAACTTGACTGGTGTCCTTATAAGAAGAGGAGATTAGGACACAGACACATACAGAGGAAAGAGCATTTGAAGACACAGGGAGAAGACGGCCATCAACAAGCCAAGGACAGAGGCCTCAGGAGAAACCAACCCTGCCAACACCTTGATCTCAGACTTCTAGCCTCAAGAATTGCAAAAAAATAAATATCTGTTGTTTAAGCCACCCGGTCTATGGTACTTGCCACGGCAGCTCTAGCAACTAACACACTCACGTAACACAACATAGACCAGCATTCTCTCAAAACCTCCACCTTAAATAGAACTTTCCATTGCCCTGACCCACAATTAGCACCACTCAGCCGAGGGACCCTCAGCTGCTGCAACGTGGGCCAGCTAATCTGCCCAGGCAGATAATCCAAGCCAGTTAATCTTCAGTACCTGGCAGCCCACTTCTGTGTAGTGACCAAATCTGGAGAGTTAGGGGTTAACTGGGGCTCCTTTAATCCATGCTGACTGCCTGTCTCTGTGTATACAGGGTACAGAAGGTTAAAAAGTATTAAGAACCTTAACCATGAACTTGACTCATGCTCACTGCTCCTGGCAAAGCAGGTTTCCAGGGTTACAGACTTGATGCCCGATCCTGTCCTCCTACATAATACTTGCTTTCATCCCTGTGTCCTGGAGCCAACTCATAGATCTGAAGGTTCTCAAAGAGAAAGGCTTGTCATGAGACTGGTCAGCTGCGTGCTATCAAGGCCTTTTATGGGCATCAATCAACAATATTTTATCAGGTATTCCTGGCCCTGTGACGGTTTCAAAGAACTATCACCCTTGGTTCCTGCCCTCAGAACAGTGACTGGATAGTTGGGGTTGATGTGGTTTAAGAACTTCAAAGTTAATAACAATAAAAGAGCTGAGTAACTAAGCAAACACCAGGACCAGCTCCTGGTTCTTTGTCTCGTTAGCTGCATGACCGAAGTCAATTCTTCCACCTCTGAGTCTCAGGGGCCTCCTTTGCCAATTGAGGGTAAGAATACCTTCCTCACAGGGTTCCTGTGAGAAGGGAACTAAACAGTATATGGGAAAAAGTGTCCAATAAGGAGCTGGCACCTGGGAGGTGCTCCTTTTTAAAGAGAAGAAACTGACAAGTGTAGGCCACGCTCGCAATAGCTGTGAGTGAGGGGAGACTCAGGAAGCACGTAGGACCTCGTTCTCACATTTGTCCAGTACTTACTGAGCACCTACTATGTGCCAGAAACCCAGGTCTATGTTGGGAATACAAGACCAGGTCCCAAGATGCTCCCGGTCAGCCGGAAGCAGACAAGCTATAACCAGACAGGTGTGGGGCAGGGAGCAGGAGGGGCTCTCACCTGAGGAGGGTGTGACTGAGTTATTGTAACGCTGACTCAGCAGGCCCTTCACTGAAGAGATCTATCAGGAAGGGTGCCATTTTCACTCACACACACACACACACACACACACACACACACGCACGCACACAGTTTATTGAAGTTCTCACTTCACTTTGCAATTCCATGGTTTGCCCATAATGGCACCAAGAGACCCACATAGATTTAAATCCATTTTCAGGTTTCTGTAATGTGATGGGTTTTTGCTTTCTATTTTCTCTTCTACAGAAAATGAAAACATAGATGAATGTCTATGATGATTCGAACTATAAAATACTTACAGACATGTGGTCTGTTTTCCCCTGAAGTCCTGATGTTTATCATATGCCAAGGTCCTGAGGCAGGCAGTTTGGTCACACAGTCTGTGAGGCCTCAGCCGCTGACCTGTGGGGTGAGGAAGGTGGGTCTGAACAAGCCTGGGCTGCAGTCTGTGCTGCCCCCTGCCAGCACTAACCAAAGGGGATGGACAGTTGGGTTCCATCTGCTACTGTCATTCTTCTGGGGGGTCCAGTTTGAGCAGGGGTGATCCCTAAAGTCAGGTGGGGGTAACATCATAGTTCTCTGTGGTCCACCTGAACTCAGGGAGGGCTCCAAGCAGATGCAAGGTAAGGGGTCTTCACTCAGACCAAACAAAGACCCAGGGAGCAGCACTGGTCTCAAAGGGGGCCTGGGCCGGAAGCCATAAGCACAGTGGCACGTAACAGGAGGAGGCGAGGCGTTAGAGGCAACAGGAGCTCCTCTCCTGCTAGGCCAGGACTTAAGCCGTACGCAGTGCTTTCTGCATAACACCTCCCATGAGCCTCACAACACCCTTAATGGGTAGTTCTTCATGAACCTCATTTTACAGACGGGGAATCAGAAGCTTGGAAAGCTTAGGAAGCAGCCCAAGATCTCACGGCCAGTAAGCAGAGACCAGAAACCCAGCCCAGGTCTGACTCCCAGGTTCTCATCTTTAACCTCTGCACCCCACTGCCTATAGGTGAAGCCCCTGGGCTTTCAGTAAACACGGGCTCATGCCCACAACACCATCAGGCTCCCAGGAGCAGGATGAACTCCAGGCCTCGCCCACTTGGGGAGATAGGTTCTGCCTGTGTTCACTGGCCTGATCAGCTTTGGCTTAGGAGCCAGGTAGGACTGTTACTCCAGCTGAGGAGGGTTGGGGGAAGTGGGGTGAAGAGCTGACAGTGGAAACAGATAAGAAGTGAAACCTTCAGGGCTTCCATTTCTTCTATTCCAAATATATAAAATAAACATTGGGACGGCAAACTGAGTTTTCTACCTGGATGTTTGGACACACAGATTACAGATCTTCACATTTTCCTCATGTTCAGGAATTTTCGAAAATGAAATTCTGATGCTTCATGGTCATTCTGGTCATTCTGAAAGAATCTGGTAAGCCCAGAATAGAAATGGCTGGTGTTTCAACAGCACATCTTCCGTATAGTTTTCATGAAGAGTTTTACCTGGAAGAAGCAAGCCAATGGATACCCCTCGCAGTAACAGTCACTAGAAATGTTTATTTCATCAGGAAGAACGTTGTTATAGTCAGATCTACGAAACAAGTTGAAATGGACTTTCAGCCAGGGGACAGCAGGTGACACCAACGTGGTGGATGTCAGGATGCTCCATATCCAGAAGACAGACCTATTCCCTACTTTGGGGACCAGAGGGAGAGCCCCAGGCATTTGGGGGGGGGGTCTATCCAACCTCCAGCATGTGGGAAAGGAGAGCTCAACCCCTGTTGGGGTTTCAGGAACAGGGAAAGAATGTGGGAGTAGAGAGGACCAGCCAAAGGGTCACTGGAGTCACTCAGCAGCCAGCAGGGAGCATGGAAAGACCCAAAGCATAACCTCCTAAGGAGGGGTGAAGTCCTAATTCCAGAGGCAAAACAGAAGATCTGTAGCAGAGAAAGGGCAGGACCGAGTGAGCTGGAAACGATGGCCAGAGTAGACGTGATTACACAGGGATAGGCCTTTATAGCCTGTCCTCATAGCCCTCGGATGAGGCCCTTGGCTGGGGGCGGGGGTCTGTGAGAGATGCTCCCTGGTTCAGACTCATCCAAAGGTGATTCCCAAGCAGCTCCCTGGCACTCCCAGCAGGCGTGGGCACCTCTAAACAGAGGGTGGTGCTTCCTTGCACTAGAGTCCTGGGGCTGCTGTAACAAAGTACCACATATTGGTGGCTTAAAACAACAGAAATTTATTATCTACAATTCTGGAGGCCAGAAGTCCAAGATCAAGTCCATCCAAACAGCCTCATCTTTACCTGACAGCTTCTGCAAAGACCCTATCTCCAAATAAGGCCACATGCTGAGGCATTAGGGTGTTAGGACTTCAACATATCTTTTGGGGGGGGGACACAATTCAGTGCATATCACCCCGGTTTTACCAGGCCTTCAAGCAGTCAGTGCTCTTCAAACCCAGCTGCCCATTAGGTATTAAAAATACCAACATCTGGGCTCTACCCTGGGACTCTTGATTCACTGGGGCCGGATGGGGCCCAGGCACCTGTACTTTCTACAAGTTCCCCCAGGCGATGCAAGAGCATGGCCCAGTCTGAGCACTTCTGTCCTGGGAGTAAAACAAGGTAAGGAGCCAGAGACACAGGGCTGTCCTCTGCCTGGGTGAGTCCTGTGCCTGCTGCTGTCAGCCTGGGCTGTGGCTGAGCAGCCCCGAGGAGGGCGCTTGGATGGAAAACATCAACTCGTTGGAACAGCATTAAATGACAGCTCCCAGTGTCTTAGGATGAGGGAGTCTGGGGTTTTCATGCTTTTCAACCACTAAATAAAAAACGTGTCTGGGAGGGGGAAGGGTAAGCTGGGATGAAGTGAGAGAGTGGCATGGACTTATATACACTACCAAATGTAAAATAGATAGCTAGCTAGTGGGAAGCAGCCGCATAGCACAGGGAGATCAGCTAGGTGCTTTGTGACCACCTAGAGGGGTGGGATAGGGAGGGTGGGAGGGAGGGAGGCGCAAGAGGGAGGAGATGTGGGGAGGTATGTATATGTATAGCTGATTCACTTTGTTATACAGCAGCAACTAACACACCATTGTAAAGCAGTTATACTCCAATAAAGATGTTAAAATAAAAAACAAACAAACAAAAAAAAGTGTAACTAATCTTCCTCTTCATGAAGATGTATTTGCCTAGGCCTACCCTAAGGAGAGCCCTGGTGGTTTCCAGAGCATGTGATTGCCTGGCAGGCTAAAGAGCCAAGGGTTTTAAGTGAAGCTGAATATTATACAGAAAATTGAGACTGACTCACCTTGCTGCAAGGTAAGACGGGAGATCACAGCCACATCTTCAGCCCAGGAAAGAGAAAAGTAGTGAAAAATCTAGATGCCTGTGACAAACCCCTTAAGCACCTACAGGCCTGATTGTATGCTACTCAAAATAATTTTTGCTCTATTTTTAAACACTGTTGAAGTCAAAACTAAATTAATATGGGCAAATTTGAAGGGGAGGGAAAAAGGCACCAACCTCCATAATGAACAGACAAGCTAATTAACGTATCTGAACAGAGGAAGAAAACCATAGAAACTGATCGGAAATCATGTGGATTTCACTCATATGAGAGAGAAAGCAATTTAAATATTCTCGGGCAAACTAATTAAATCTAAAACGCACCCAGAATGCGTGTTGTTCCAGCTTCCTGCTGAGTTCCGTGAGAGACGCTCACCTTGCCTTCTGACCTATAAGAATTTCTCAAATGAGTTCTGAAAACGTGTTTTAGAAGCAGGGCAGGAAAGACAAGCATGCAATTGGATGTATGTTATTGGGCCTGTGTTACGGTCACCCTGGTGAGGATCAAGCCCACCTCTGGCCGCTTCTTTCTTCCTATGTCCTCCACCCACCACCGGCTGGACAGGCTCATCTAAACTCGTAGTAACCGGGCCCCACCGACGCTAAAGCCAGGACGCCCAGCTTCTGGGCTGCTTGGAGCCCCTTGGCTAAGGCCAGTTAGGAGCAGCCTACAATCTAGTATTAAAATTATGCCGCTATTCAGCTGGGAATTTTTCCTAAAGTCACAGTCATAGGTCCAGGAAGCTGTGGCCTCTGCAAGTACCTGATCACGACTTACCCAGGGAGGTGTTTAAGTATCCTCCTCCTTACCACATCGCGGCAGGAGTCAGGTGACGGAGCCTTGATTCCCACCAGCTGTGTGAACACAGTCAACACTAGACACAGCTCCGGTTCATGCTCTCCCTGTGCCCTTTATTTTCCATACTATAATAGTAATTATATTGCTTTTAATGCTATTTGTGTGCTGACTATCCTCCCTCTGGACTGTAAATCCCTATGCAGACAGGACCGTGTGTACTTCACTGCCCACTCCCACACCCAGCACAGTGCCTGGCATGTGGGAGGTGCTCAGTAAGTGTTTGCTTAATGAAAGAAATAAAAAAGGAGGAGAAAAAAGAAAGGTGCACTGGTGGGGATGGGAGCAGGAGAGAGAGACAGAGACAGAGAGAAGGCAGGCAGGCAGGAAGGAAATGTTTCTAACCTCAGTTTCCTCATCTGAAAAATGGGCCCATTATTCCTATCTCCTAGGATCGTTATGACTAAATGACTATTTGCTCCTTCATTTGTCTTCCGAAGGCCTTTGTACAAAGTGCTATGACAGAATTTTACATGGATATTCATTCGCACATATGTCTCCCCTTAAACTGTGTGCTTCTCTAGGGCAGGGGCTGTGTGTTTCTTTCACTGTGTAACCCCAGCCCGCCAGCGTCTGGCACATAGCATTGAACACCTGCCTGTGTGCATCCTGCCTCTCCCAGGAGGAGACCCTGGCAGAGGCAGTCGGCCCAGACGTCCACCCTCAGCATCGCCCAGTTCTCCAGCCAGTTCTGTGCAGTCCCAGCTGCCTCACCTATGAGATGGAACGCATACTCTGCCCAGGCCTGCAGAGGGCAACACACAGGGAGAAACAAACCAGAGAGACAATGAGGAATCAGAACGATGCTGCTCTTGAGGTGGTAAAAAAGCGCCTGGACTCCTGGGCCCACTGGCTCATTTGCATAAATTTGCATCCCAGGCTGGGTCTGTCCTCCCTCTGGTCAAAGCTCCCCTATTTGGTGGGCTGGCCTTACTCTCCCACAGGCATTTCAGAACAGAGGGTTCTGGCCACCACCTGTGCAGCTCAGCTCTCTCAGCCTGAACCCCCAGAGCTGTGGCCATGGCCTTCCCAATGGGTGGAGGACTTCCCAGTACTTGCACTGGGTTATTTTTCTCCAGTAGACTTACCTTCCTGTCGATAGCAGGTTTCGCCCTTGTTCAAACCAGTTTTCAAACCCCAGCTTTTACGATAGCTAACAGAAAAGTCCACTGGGCCCTGAGTCCTCACAGGCATGGAGAAGGATTCAGAGGTTTTAGAAATTAAGATCCACCACTTGTACCATATCCTGCTGTGATGTTAATTGTAGGTCTCAATTCCCATTTTACAGACTGAGGAAACTAAGGATTTGCAATGTAAGTAATTTGTCCAAGATTGGGATTCAGGTTTGCTGACTCCAGCACCTATATTTGACACCCCCTCTCCAAATTTTCCAAGATATCCATGCAGAGAATTCCCTGGCGGTCCAGTGGTGAGGACTCTGTGACTCCACTGCAGGGGGCACGGGTTTGGTCCCTGGTTGGGAACTAAGATCGCACATACCACGCAGTGCGGCCAAACAAAAACAAAAACAAAAAAGCCCAAAATATCCATGCAGTTGACTGTCTCCTCCAGCAGCCAGCCCTGGAAGGCATCTTGTGGGACCGTCTGGACTTTTTTGCTTATGGGCTGGGATGAAATGGGCGAAAGAACGACCAAGGCCTGGGGTCCTTGCACTGCCCTGGGGGTTCACTCAGCTCTCAAAGAAACTGACTTCTAAAATCCACCGCCTTGTGGCCCGAAGTACCTGAACCCACACAATCCAACAAACGGCACTGCCTGGGCGGACACCGCAGGCAGCAAATGTACATTTTTTATCATTTGTGTGCTCAATTGCGTCTAATTGGCTGCCCAGAGAATAGCAATCTACCAGTGGTGTTAGAGACATGCCCTTTCTTTTTGCCTGCGGACAAACCCCTCTAGGCTGGGACCCTTCTGAGAGAGGGAGAAATCTCAGCAGATGGGTGGCAAAACAGACGCTCAATGGGCTCCATTATTCTTGGAAGACGGAGGGGCTTCAAGGGCCTGGAGCTAGTCCACCCAGGTTCACATGTGAGCCTGATACTTCCTAGAAGTGTTTTAGGGCAAATCACCTCGCTACGCCTCCATCTCTGATCTGTACAGTAGGAACCATAGCCAGCACCTGTCTTCTAGGTGACATGAGGATTAATGAAATACAGATAAGAATCTTAGCTCAGTGTCTAGAACACAGTAAGGGCTTAAAACGGCAACCACTGTTCTCTTTTTTTATACCGCCATTCTCCTGGGCTTGGAAGTGGCCGGTTCTTTCCCGACCCTTGTCCTGTTTTGATTGCCAGGATGCCGGGCCTGGCCTCCGAGTAGATGGCATGATGGCTGCCGGCCCCGTCACCCCACCCCAACTGTCCCAAGAGTCAGTGGCCGGAGCGCGGACCTGGGCACTCCCCTGGTACACGCGTACCTTTCCCGAACCTTCTTCCTCACCTCACTGGCATTGGCATCCCAGAGGATAGGAAGAAAAGTGAAATAAACAACAAGTTATTCCACTCATCGGAGTGCAATCACAGGTATTTGGGGTTTTCTTTACATTTTTATTCTATTAAAATATTTCGGCCATGACCCTGAGGAACATTTGTCTAACTGGCAGGATGATTATGAAGATTCAATGAGATAACGTTTATAAAAGGCTTAGCATGCCACTTAGCCAGTATAAGTTGGCTCTCATTAAAAAGAAAAAGAAGTCTAACCAAAACCAAGAATATATTTTCTAGAACTTCATAATCTACAAACTACTTTCATATGGCTTATTTCATTTAGATACTCACAACTTCAGATGGGTTTATTGTTGCCGCCTTACAGATTAGGAAACTGAGGTGTAAAGATATTAAAGACTGGGGCTTCCCTGGTGGCGCAGCGGTTGCGCGTCCGCCTGCCGATGCAGGGGAACCGGGTTCGCGCCCCGGTCCGGGAGGATCCCACGTGCCGCGGAGCGGCTGGGCCTGTGAACCACGGCCGCTGCGCCTGCGCGTCCGGAGCCTGTGCTCCGCAACGGGAGAGGCCGCAGCAGAGGGAGGCCCCCATACCCCCCACCCCAAAAAAAAAAAAAAAGGTATTAAAGACTGGACCCAGGCGACTTAGTATGTAGCAACATGGCAGAGCCAGGAGGCAGCTGCAGGACCATGGCCGTGATCCTGCTCGTGGGCTCACCACGAGGGGCTGCAGAACGCAACTCCCGCTCGCCGGGCCTCGCTCCTCTCCTCCGCTGTGGCCCAGGGGCAGCTCTTTGCGTCTGTCTGACAAAGAAGTCCAGCATCGCCTGGCCCTTATTCCTGACTCCAGGCTCCCTGTTAACTCCTGAGTCTAGAAACCAGGCATCCATCCCTGGTCCCCACAAGCCCCTCCCCCTCGGTGGAATCAGGATAAGCCACAGGCCTGATGGGTACACGAGGGAAGGCCTGTTTCCCCCAAGGTGACAGGCAGGATGCAGAGCCCCAGGGCTGGCGTGGGATAGGAGGCTGCCTCTGGCAGACAAGTGGCGGTTCACAGTTTCCCCACCAGGCCACGTGGTCCAGCCCCCTGGGGCCCAGGATGAGAATCCAGGAGACCCCACTTTACTATGGATCCACCTGGGAAACCCAGGGCAAAGCTATTAAAGTATTTCTTTTTTCTTATTTGTAGAATGGCTCAAATACCGCTCTTTTCTTATCTCGTCGGGAAGAAGTTTTGAGTAAAAAGTAAGATCTGTGTAGTATTTTGAATTCTTTGTTTTTTGGGCGGTGGGTGAGTTGACAAAGTACCTGTTAAAAGAGTCATTCTTCCTTCCATTCATTCATTTACTCATCCAACAAATATGTATTAAGCACCTTTTACATGCCAGACTCTTTTCTCAGAATTGGGGATACAGCTGTGAACGAGAAAGAATGTCTCCCATGCTCATGGAACACAGTGTCCAGAAAATCCAAACCGCAAGTACCCAAGATATTATCTCGCTGTTATTCTAAGTATTTTTTGTAGCATTTTTTTCAATGAAATGCTCCCAAATGAAAGTGGCACCACCCTGCTTCCAGGATGAGAAGCCAGGTATACTGGGAAATGCAAACGAATCTAAATCCAGATTGGGGTAAACAACAGGTGGTAAGGGTAATCCACTGTCCAGTCTGAGGTACCTGAAATGATATTTTTATAAATGATGCCTCATCCTACATTTTAAGAGGCATGAATGAACGCCTGTTCGCTGTGCTAAAAACTGATAAGTGGGACTTCCCTGGTGGCACAGTGGATAAGACTCGTCGCTCCCAATGCAAGGGGCCCAGGTTCGATCCCTGGTCAGGGAACTAGATCCCACACGCATGCCGCAACTAAGAGTTCACATGCCACAACTAAGGAGCCCGCCTGCTGCAACTAAGGAGCCTGTGAGCCGCAACTAAGACCCGGTGCAACCAAATAAATAAATAAATAAATAAATTTTTTTTTTTTTTAAAAAGATAAGCTTTTCCACCAAAACCATTCCTTTGCTTGTAAACACGTTTTTCTCAAAAATCACTTAGAATTGTCAACATGCTTATCCCATTACGAATAAGCATATGGCTATCTCCTCTAAAGGAGATAAGCACCTGCTGTATCCCAAAGTCATAAACATGTTTTGGACGGTACAGAAAAAGCAAGTAATATATTGGTAAGTTGTGGCAACATGCAAAGAACTTATAGAGACAATGATGGAATGGCTTATGTACAACCAACATGGCAGATGCAACTGTAAACCAGTGGACTGTGAGGGGAGCCCAGGGTACTTAGGCTCCCCAGTTGGCATCTCATCCCAGCTGCCAGGCCACATGAGCGCTGACAACTCCTGCATCTACCCAGTGTAGCATGAGCAGGGTACAGTCTGCCATGTGCTGACCATAAGGGACTCCTGCCTTGGAGGAAGGTGGAGAACAAGCTCTCTGCCGGTGGAAATCACTGGATACACCAGCTGAGACTGGGTGGCGGCCAAAGCAGTGAGGGAAAGCCACTCCCAGACAGGTAGCCATGCCTTCCACCCTGTCCCCTTGCTGGCCCCCGGGGACCCCTGAGTTCACTGGAGGAGATAAAGGCATGAACCTCATTTAGGGTAAGTGGTGTTTGTGCCTGATGGTTCCTACTCCTTGACGTCTTGCACCTGGGTCTTTGGTTTGACTCGAGGTGTAATTCCTCAGAATAAACCACCATCACATCATTATGTGCATTGCCAAGCCCAATAAAGAGGTTGTAGGGAGCCCACCATGTGTGAAATTCCCCATTTCTTCATGAACAATCAGGTATGGGTGCTACTGCAGCGAGGTTGCTCCTGGGGGTGATGCAGTGGGCCTTTAAGGTGCAGCATGGCTTCTAAGGTGCGTGACTCTGTGATAGCCCTGACTTGTCCGCAGAGAACTCAACCCCTCAGCTAAAGAGCCAGCAGGACTGATAAGCCTTCATCATCCAAAAGACCATCCCCCTAGGCTCCCTCGGGGGCCTCCCCGGGCTCTGCCTTGTGTCTGCAGCCCAGAACCCACACCCCCTTTCCCAGTTGGCTTGCTGGGTTCTTACTGAGAGCTGAATCTGTGCTTGTCACTGCTATTCCTACGGACATTAGGTCTCTGGCTTAGGCATCCATAAGCATTCCAGAACCGTGCCAGCATCTGAGGTTTCTTTGAGTGGCCCCCCTTCCCCAGCATTCACAGACTCCACTGCCAAGCAAATCGCATCACTATTAACCACTATCACTAGTGTTTTGAAAAGAGAAATAATGTTTTCATATCTCACTCCCACACACCCCGACCTCCTCTCACCTCCTGATCTCCCGTAGGGGCGCGTTAACTGAATGTGTGTGCTGGCAACTCTGCCTCAGCTTTTAAAATAACCTCCTCACATCGTCACTTGGGGCCTCACCGTAACGTCTCAGCTGCAGGTCAGAAGGTGGAGGTACAGCCTCCCAGGACCCACAGTCGGGGCTGCTCTGAGAGCTGGGCCCCCGGGGGCAGGACGTGAACCCCACAAACCACCGTGCCAAGGGCCACTTGCAATGTTAGATTCTCAAAATGCCTTAAAACTCTTTTAACTGTTGCTCTCTCCACCCCTTACCTCTCCTCCCTCCTCCTTCCACCCCTCCTCAAAAAGGTGATCATTTGCTCTAATGTGCCATTTGAACACAGAATGAGAATTGACTGTGTTGACGTATCCATGTGGCTTCCCCTCACAGGCTCCTCCCTGGAGTCCTCAGGGTCTCCCCAGGGACCACACGGCCCTCCCCTGCCCCCAACCCAACCCCTCCCTTGGGCAGAATTTGTCTAAAGCCACAACTTAAAACACTTACTGGATTCCCCAGCCTTGCCGCCCTGCTCCCATTCATAAACCCCTGCACAGCTCCTCAGTGGCTCATGCTTCTTCCCAGATTGTGGCTTCCATGTGACCAACAGTAGACGTTTCTGACGTGGCGGGCTCAGGCCACCAGGACGGCGTGTCAGAAACGAAGAGGACACAGCAGTGCACCCGCACGGGATCACAGCCACGGCAGTAGTCGGCCCAGCCCAGAAAGAGCTCCCTTTCCCGGCCTCAGGTTTCAAGGCCTCCTAAGTGGGCTTGCGATCTGTCAGTCTCTTCCCCGTGTATTCATTGTATTTACACGACTTGCCCACATGCCTGTCCGGCCATGTCGTCCAGCAGCCAGCAGGGTCCTGGCTTGTTGGGCTCATAGGAGGCCATGGGAGTTTTCAGAGCTGAGCTGAGCCAGAGGGTCCTTTTGAGGTAGTTCAGGTATGACAAATACATTTCTTTGCATAGTCTGTGCTGGACTGAATGTTTATCCCTCCACCAAATTCATATTTTGAAGCCCAAATCCCCACTGTGATAGTAATAAGAGGTAGGGCCTTTGGGAAGTAATAAGGTCACAAGGGTGGAGCCCTCATGAATGGGATTGGTACCCTTATAAGAAGAGACATTAGAAAGGTGATCTCTCTCTCTCTCTCTCTGTTTGCCATGTGAGGATACAAGGAGAAGGCGCCTGACTGTCTACAAACCAGGAAGCAGGCCCTCACCAACCAGACAGCGGATCCACTGGTGCCTTGATCTTGGACTTCCCAGCCTCCAGAACTGTGAGAATAAATTTCTGTTGTTTAAGCCACCCAGTCTGTGGTATTCTGTCATAGCAGCTGGAGCTGACCAGGGCATGAACTAACTATGATACATTAGAAGCAGCACCCTCAAATCCTACTCAGAGAAGCCTCGTAGGTCAAGGCTGAGCTCCCAGGAAAGCCTGTTGTAATAAATCAGTGAGGCCCACAGCTCTGTGGTGAAGGAGGAGAGGCACATGCCCTGGGCTTGCAGCCCTTGGGTTGATTTTTCCCACTGACTACAGCTGCCAATTCCTAAACATGATGCTGGCTTAGTGAGGACCGGCCTCCCCTGTCTAGTTATCCCAGGCTGAAGGCTAGAGAGAAAAACAAGGCATAGTCCCAACTCTTCTTGTTTTATTATTATTTTTTAAATCCAACTAATAAAAATGGCCAAAATGCTAACGAATCACACAGAAATATATGAGAAAATAACACTGAAAAGCAAGCTCTACAGAACCAGACTATCCAAACACAGTTTGGTGCCTTTTTCCTATTTTCAACCTTAATTACTCTCTGCTTAATCTTCCCTGTTCTCAGGATTATTTGGAGCCAGCTTTGAGGCAGAGCTGCTCTCTGCACTGGTTCTGGACCACACTGGGCTGCAGAGCACCTGGGATGAACACCAGAGCTCATCAGCGTGAACAAAACCCCAACATGCCCCGAGCACACGGCCCCGGCATTTGTAAGGTCCCCAAACCACTTCCACCTCTTTGCCCGATCACCCGCTCTCCTTTGTCCAGTTCACATCACATGGCCTGTCACCCCATATCTACATTTTAAACTTCTCATAACCACAAATATCACCCTTCCCAATCAGAACAAAAATATGAGGGGGAGAAAATCACCATAATGGGAAAAGAGTTTGAAAAATAATCAACACATGCATACGTATAACTGAATCACTTTGCTGTGCACCTGAAACTAACACAACATTGTTAATCAACTGTACCCCAATATAAAATTTTTTAAAAACACCGTGAACCCCTCTGACATCTGCCCAACACAGCCTCTAACTCAGTGACATCCACCTTCCATTAGAACGACATAACCATGCGTTGATCACATGACCTAAATACTTCCTTCCCTGTGACTCTTGCAAGCACTTACCATTTTGCATTCTCTAAATTTTTCATAGAAGAAAAGAATTAAGAATTGAAAGACAAGCCACAGACTGGGAGGAAATACTTGAAAAACATACCTGATAAAGGATTTGTACCCAAAATAAACAAAAAGTGCTTACAATTCAGCAGTAAGAAAACAGGCACGCTGACACACCAAATGCTAACAAAGATGTAGAGTGACAGGAGCTCTCATTCATTGCTTGTGGGAATGCAAAATGGTACAACCACTTTGGAAGATAGTTTGGTGGTTGTTTCTTACAAAACTAAACATACTCTTACCATACTAGCCAGCATTCACGCTCCTAAGTATTTACTCAGATGAGTTGCAAACTTACGTCCACACATAAACCTGCATGTGAGTGTTTACAGCAACTTTATGCATAATTGCCAAAAACTGGGATTGATCAAGATGTCCTTAAATAGGTGAATGGATAAATAAACGGTGGTACATCCATACAATGGAATATTATTCAGAGATAAAAAGAAATGAGCTATCAGGCTTCCCTGGTGGCGCGGCGGTTAGGAATCCACCTGCCAATGCAGGGGACACAGGTTCGAGCCCTGGTCCGGGAAGATCCCACATGCCGCGGAGCAGCTAAGCCCATGCGCCACAACTACTGAAGCCCGCGCGCCTAGAGCCGGCAACAAGAGAAGCCACCACAATGAGAAGCCCCAGCTCGCCGCAACTAGAGAAAGACCGCGCGCAGCGACGAAGACCCAATGCGGCCGAAATTTAAATTAATTAATTATTTTTTAAAAAAAGAAATGAGCTATCAAGCCACAAAAAAGACATGGGGGAATCTTAAATGCATATTGCTAAGTAAAAGAAGCCTGTCTAAAAGGCTACATACTATAGATTCCAACTATATGACATTCTGGAAAAAGCAAAACTAGGGAGACGATCAAAAGATCAGTGGTTGCCAGAGGTTGCAGGTGGGAGATCCGGAAGGATGAACAGGTGAAGCGCAGAGGATTTTAGGGCAGTGAAACTATTCTGTATGTTACAGCAATGGTGGACACAAAACATTATACATTTGACAAAAGCCAGTAAACTGTACAACACAAAAAGTCAACCTTAATATAAATTATGGACTCTAATTAATAATGATAACATATCAGTTATAACAAATCATACCAGGGCAATATATTAATCACTGGGGAACCTGGTGGGGGATTGTCTGATGAAGGGCTTTACGAGCATTCTGTGCTTTCTGTTCAATTTTTCTGGAAACCTAAACCTGCCTTTAAAAAGTCTATTAATTTTTTTTAAATGGCAATAAAGTATAAAACATGGGAATTTAATCAAGAATGCATACAAGATCTCTATTTTTAAAGCTTTAACGTTTTATTAAAGTAGTCTATTACAGAAGATGATTTTAATAGGGAACCCTCTTGCACTGTTTGTGGGAATGTAAATTGGTACAACCACTATGGAGAACAGTATGGAGGTTCCTTAAAAAACTAAAAATAGAGCTACCGAATGATCCAGCAATCCCACTCCTGGGCATGTATCTGGAGAAAAACCATAATTCAAAAAGATACATGCACCCCAATGTTCGTTGCAGCACTATGTAGAATAGCCAAGACATGGAAGCAACCTAAATGTCCATCAACAGAGGAAGGGATAAAGAAGCTGTGGTACATGGGTTTCCCTGGTGGCACAGTGGTTGAGAGTCCGCCTGCCGATGCAGGGGACACGGGTTCATGCCCCGGTCCAGGAAGATACCACATGCCGCGGAGCGGCTGGGCCCGTGAGCCATGGCCGCTGAGCCTGCGCGTCCGGAGCCTGTGCTCCGCAACGGGAGAGGCCACAACAGTGAGAGGCCCGCGTACCGCAAAAAAAAAAAAAAAAAAAAAGAAGCTGTGGTACGTATATACAATGGAATACTACTCAGCCATAAAAAAGAATGAAATAATGCCATTTGCAGCAACATGGATGGACCTAGAGATTATCATACTAAGTGAAATAGGTCAGACAGAGAAAGACAAGTGTCACATATGTGGAATCTAAAAAAATAATACAAATGAACTTATTTGCAAAACAGAAACAGACTCACAGACATAGACAACAAACTTATGGTTATTGAAGGGGAAAGTAGGGGCAAGGGATAAATTAAGAGACTGGGATTAACAAATACCCACTACTGTATATAAAATAGATAATCAACAAGGACCTACTGTATAGCACAGGGAATTCTATTCAATATTCTCTAATAACCTATATGAGAAAAGAATCTGAGAAAGAATGGATATATGTATATGTATAACTAAATCGCTTTTCTGTACACCTGAAACTAATACAACATTGTAAATCAACTAAACTCCAATATACAATAAAATTAATTTAAATGGAAAAACGATGATTTTAATAAATGGAAAGACATTTTATAGTCTTGGATGGGGTGATTTAATATTATTAAGACATTAATTCATTCCAGAATAATCTATAGATTCAGTGCCATCATAATCAAATTTTAGTTGGATTTTTTGAAGTATTTAATAAACTTACTTTAATATTGATTTGGAGTAATAAAAGTCTATAGAAAGCTGAATCAACATTGAAAAGGAATGGTAAGGAAGAGGAACTTGCCCTATTACATAATAAGATACATTTCAAGCCGTAGTATTGAAAACAGTTTGATAGAGATAAATGGACCAATGGAATGGAGTAGAGAGCTCAGAGATTTAATAGATGAGAGAAGGGGCCTACAAATCAATAGGAAAGGATGATTTGAATACATCAAAATTAAGGATTTCTTTCTAACAAAAGACATCATGAAGATAGTTAATAGAAAATGGACAGAAAAGGAGAAGATATTTGTAATATCCAAAATTGACAAGGGATTTATACTAGATATGGACTGCAAACATAAGAAAAAAAACCCAACTACAATATAGAAAAATGGTAAAGGATATGAATAGGTAATTTCAGAAAAGGAAACACATAAACAAGCATACGAGGGCATGCTTAAAATCACTGGTGATCACCTAAATGCAAATTAACTCAATGAGATACAATTTTGCACCTATTACACTGGAAAAATAAGACAGCTGGGAAGTACCAAGTATTGGCAGGAATGTGGGATGTTGATGGAGTGTAGATGGGTTTGAAAGTGATTTGCCTTATAGTTTATGCCTATAAAAAAATCAGGCTGTGAAAAATTAAAAACTATAATTTAAAAGGTGCTGCACCTCATAGCTGCCTGTCTACAGGAGATTCACCATAGCATCCCTGGTGAATGTGGCTCACATTATGAGCCAAGAGAGTCTGGGCTCTCCGCCAAATGTCTTGGAATCCCACAGCCATGAGGGATTTTAAGAGCCCCGTGGCTCCTGAAAGACACCACCAGGACTGTGGCAAAGAACATGAGCCTTGGCATCAAGGTGGCCCTACGTTCAAAGCCAGCTTGACCTCTAACTAACTGTGGGAACTTGGGCAAGTACCTTGAGCTCTTTGAGCCTGTTTCATCCTCTCCAAAATGGCGATAATAATACATTCCTCATAGGACTGTTGTGAGAATTCATTGCAATTATGAATTGAAAGGATATAACAGAGTACTTGGAACACAGTAAGAGCTCAATAATGTTCACTAGTTTTGTTGTTATAATTATGATAAATATCTTCAGGAATGGAGGCTCCCTAGCAGTGTAACCAATATCCCAGCAAGGCAGAAACAAGCATGATAACCTCTGCTTAAATGGTCAGAGAACAAAGAGACTTACCCAGGTTCACAGCTGAGCACACACACGCAAAATTGCTGCCCATCTTTCATTTCATTCACACGGTGAAATGTTTAACCTACACAGGAAATATTTTTTGTATGGTAATTTCCCTAGTATTTTTTTCTTGAGAATGTAAAAGCAATTTAGAATGATACATTCTTAGAGTCAGGTAGGAAGGAACGCTCGCAGAAGTCACACAGCTAGACTTTTTCGAATTTGGGAAACCTTTTCATAAGCATCTCCCCAACTCCACCACTGGCAAAGAGTGAATCAGCTTCTGCTCAAATAATTGCAACCACGGGGAGCTCACAGCGTTGGGAGACAGACCTTACAAGTTACTATGGTCCTCCTCATGGTTGGTTCTTTTTCTTAAAACCGTCAGTATCAACATCAAAAGTCTGCACTCAGGGAACAAGACTGTAGGTCCCCTGAGAGCTGAGCCCAGGTTGCTGGTTCACTGCCACATCCACCAGACCTGGCACAGTGCCTTGGAACCTAGCAGGCAAGGAAGAGCCATTGGATGGATGGATGGATGGATGGATGGATGGATGGATGGATGGATGGATGGGATGGATGCCAGCTCTGGATGCTGTAGAATAAGTTATACATATTTATTCCCCCATCATACTACAACTTAGAGTTCAAAGCATGCAAGAATGCACTGTATCTACATTAAAGATTTGGGGAAATTTCATGTGAAACAGTTCTAGAGCTGTAACTATCCTAAGACATATAAACTATTCCGGGCTTGAGTGTCAACAGTTTACTTTAAAGCGAATTACCCACTGATTACAAGGGTGTGAGTAGTTGTCTGATGAAAAACAGCCTCATTCTTTTTCAAATATTAACTCTAACAGGTGCCTGAGAGAAAATTACTAAATCTTCCAAATCTTCTTCTTTACTTTAATCATTAACAGCATATAACCTACCATGTATTTTGTACTTAATACAATGCCTAAGACCTTAATTGAAACGTATGCAATTCTGAATAGGTCACAAGGACAGACTTTGGATAGAATCTGCTTATTCTTTCCCAAAATGTGCATTCGCTTGTTGACAACATGGTCTCTTTCTCAAACTGAGTCATCAGATTTATTAACTGTTGTATCTGAGAAGAACAAGATTGTTAATAGTACTTATAATATTTATTATAGTACATATAAATAAGTGCATTCATTTTTATTAATAATAAATAAGGCAAGTCACCCTGCTCCAAACTGATTGTGCTATACCTTGCATTGGGTTTTTTTTTTTTGTTTTTTTTTTTCTTTTTTGCAGAATGCCATTTGCTAAAAGTTTCAAGTCATGCCCAGTGACTGATTTATTGTTTTCTTCACAGGAGGAGGGGAGAAGCATTAGGTACCTGGTACCCAGCAAAAGCCCTAATGGCAGAGTTATCAGTGAAATTCCTCAAAGTGACAAAGGGCTAGATGAGGGGTTCCTTGCTGGTACAACCAGGTCACAAGCCTAAGAAGGCTTGCCGGGTATGGCTGGCTCCCTCCCCAGGGCCTGCTCTGTTTCCGATCTGGGCTTGGCTGGCCGGGCTGTGCTCCTTCCCCTGGCTCTCTGCGGGACCTCAGGCTCCAGGAATTTGGACCGAGTGGTAGAGACATCGCCGACAGAGACGGCAATTGCCGGCTTCCTCCCTATGCTGTCTTGTGATTCAAAGCAGATTCTGCTCCACGTTTTTAAAAGGGGAGCACGTTAACGCTGGAGACCCACAAGAACAGAAACAAGCAAGGAAACTCTGACAGTCCCATACAAGAGTCCGTGAGTAAACAGCTCATCTGCGGTGAACCACCGCTGGGATGTGGTCACGGGGAGCCCAGGGGCATGAACGTCTGGTTGCTCTGTCCCTGCGGGAGGTGATAGGAGCTTCAAGAGCGCTGGGAACTGGTCATTTCACAATGACCCGGGGCTGGGACCCTCCACCTCCAAACACACACACAGAAAGACCCCCACGTCCATGCACATCCCTCCCCCTGAGATGCCAAGTCACCCAGGCACTGCCTTTGTGCTTGCCTACAGGATGGAAGAGTTGAGAAAAAGAGGATGCTCTTCCATGTGGGGACTTTATCTGAAATAAACACCTTTGAGCCCAGTGGCTTTACATGCAAATTTCTCATCCTCAGATGACTTTGGACTGGGCCTCCCTCACACCAATCCTGTCTGACACCAAAGTCAGACAACTTAGCAGAAATTGCTGCAGGCCGTCTGTGTAGTATAGTTACTGAAAACACTTTTTGCTTTACCTTCTTTTCTTTGCATTAATTTGCAACTAATGCACTCTCTTCCTCGAAGGGGTACGTTTCTGTAGTAGGAGTTATATTTGTATCATTCTACTGTCTGTGAAAGTGTCCTTTTTTATGAGAATAATTCACATCACAAGAATTCTGATGTCCTAGGCACAATTAGCTCATGGCTCGATATTTTAATGTGCATTTATATTCCCAGTATTTCATGTACCACCCATAGGAGACCGGGACTGGAGTCATGGGTCTCTTTCTAGCCTCATGTTTTCTTAAATGAGCCGCTGAGCTCTCTAAACCTCATCATCACCTCTATATTTACAATATAATAACAGCTACCTTGTAAGATTGTTGTAATGATTAACTGAGAAAATATACTGAGAAAATATAAAGTCCTTTCTAACATAGTATATTCTTTGTTGTTACTATTATTATTAATGATAGACATGGCCCAGCTATAAGCTAACTAAGTACCAAGAAAAATGAGTAGGATGTACTTCTTACATTTATTTTCCAACATAATGGTTTGCTTCTGGTCTGACCAGAGCTTTACCCAAGGTCACACATGTAGTAAGTGACAGAGCAGGCCTAAAATCCAGGCCTTCCAACTCACAGTTTGGTTTCTCAGTATTTCTAAGGCAGACACAACAGGATACAGTGAAGCATCCGGTGCGGGTGGACAGGGGCGGGTAACAAGCCAGCTAAGGGATCAGCACCCTCAGCCTGTCCCAGCGCCCGACGCCTGCTTCTCTGCAGGATGGACCGGCTCTCGGCTCACTTGCATCTCTTCCCTCCACTGCAGGAACCATGAGGTCTCTCCTGCTCGCCCTCTTCCTCCTTCATGCCTGCCCCCCTGGAGGAGCCAGCGACCTCCCTGAGGACCTGACGCTGCTGAGGACGGAGCTCGCGCTTCGCCTCTACCGGATCGTGGCCACGGACGGCAACCGAACCAACCTGGTCCTCTCCCCCGCCGGCGCGTTCATCCCTCTGGAGCTCCTGCAGTTCGGAGCCCAGGGGAACACCCGGAGGCAGCTGGTCCAGGCCCTGGGGTACACCGTCCACGGTAAGCGGGCCGCTGTTCCCCCTTCTCTGCTGCCCACGCCCACTGCCCCACTCCCCCTCCTCTCGCTCAGGCTGCCCCCGGGGGGCAGGCAGAGAAGGCTGCCCACGGGCAAGTGCAGAGCAGAAGGCATTCAAACTCTGCATCGTTACTCCAGATGATTTTTAAGGTTCCCTCTACTCTAGGTTGGGTGGCAATTTCTCAGTTGCATTTCACAAGCCCTTTCACAGTGCTTCCTAGGTGTCAGGATGTGCTCGAAGCACTTTACAAATATAATTTAATCCGGTGTCCCAACAACCCTATTGAGGTAGGTAATTATCTCATCAAACCTATTTTAGAGATGAGCCTAGTTAGGCACAGAGAGCACAAGCAACTTGCCCAAGGTCACACAGCTAGGAAGCAGCAGAGTTGGGACTCAAGCCCAGGCTGTCTGGCTTCAGAGCTCGCGTTCTTGACCAACCTGCTTTCATAAATCTGTGACTTCAAGGCAGGGCCATACCTACCAACATAATTCTATGATTTGGGGCTTCAGAACAGCTCTGTCAGTGGCAGCATGAACGCCAGGTCAGCCACGCCTGGCCCACACTCAGGGCCTGGCAAAGCCTGGCCTTGCTCCCAATCTCCCAACTCCATACAAACACAGACACTCGTGCACGCAGCTTTTTCTTCTCTTAGAATAAGATGCCAGTAAAAAAGGATGGGAGCTACAAATTGGATAAATTAATACTTTTTAGAAAGCGCAGGAACTAATACCAAGACGTCATGGCAAGAGCTTCCTTTGAGTTGGAATCTTGAGTGGGCAAGTAAAGGTGAGCGCTCCAAACGTCAGGCCACAAGGCACCAGCTGTGCGTCCTGTCCCCCTCCATCCACACCCTGTCCTTGGCCAAAACAATTCCTGTGGGCCTGCTGGCCAACAGACAAATGTGTTTTCTCTCTGGGGATAAGTGAAGACAAACATAAGTTATCAAGCTGAATTTTCCTCAGCAAGTATATCACGGAAATGCACGTATCCATGGAGTCACTCTTGGATAGCCACGTTAGATTCAGTGCAACGCAATCCATGAAGTACTTTTGAGCTCCTGCCGCGTGGGCTGGTACTACGCCAGGAATTTAGCAGCCAGGTATGCAAGGAAACCGCTGAGCACAAAAGCTCAGTCTCATAGGAACGATGCGCATAGAAACACATTCTAACACAAGGCAGTGAGTGTACTCATTTGAAATAAGTTAGTGCAGGGGAGGGAAAGATTTATTCCACTGGCAGATCAGGAAGGCTCCCCAGAAAACATGACACCTGAGCTAGGTTATGAAGAATAAATAGGAATATGAAAGAGGGGCAGGCATTTCAGCCTTGAAACAGATTCTCACAGAAGTCAGGGTTATGGGGAAAGTGAGAAATGCAAGTGCAGTTACCCCGCAGAGAAAGAGAACGGATGACAGTCAATTCTTTGTTTACGGGGACAATCATGTTACCTGGTTAACCAAATATGATGATTAACAGTGTTTCCATAGAGCCCATTCAAGAATTACCAAACTTCTAGAATTGCTTAATGGTCAGACTCTGTGGAACATAATCCCACCTTTTTTTTTTCTTATTCATAAATGGCTTCATTATCTTATGGAGCCATGGTTAATTATTACAAACAGGAATGTGCTGCTTACAGAGTTCTAGTTAATAGAATACCCCTGGATTTTTGTTTGCCACAAAATTGCTCAGAGAATCACGTGCGTGCTGATTGAAAAACAACCTGACGCTGCCCAACACCCCTGCCCTGGCCCAGCCTTTCTTTTACAACTGGGTGCAGACCAGGAACATGAACCCACGGTCCAGGGGCTTGGGGCATTGTTCCCGTCTGATCAACAGAGATCCATCCAAGTTCACAGTGGGACCCATGGGCCCTGTCTTCTCACTGACATCCAGCCAATAGGTGACCACCAGCAGCTTCGCCAGGACCCTCACCTGCTGGTGCTAAAGCACAGCATGAGTTTCAGAACAGGCACCAGTGATATCCCCCCCAAATACCTTTGTTTTCACTGCATGAAACACACGATTTCCCAATGGTCCAAGTTCGAGGAATTTCCATTGCTTTTCCAGGTAAATTAATAAAGAACGCTTTACAGCTTTCCATTCATCACAAGAATGATGCTGGGAACAGAGGCCTCGGAGATGGAGGTAGCCTGGCCCCTGGGAAAGAATCTTGTTTGATGATGCATATGGACTCACTTTTACAGTCATTATGTCATTTGGTCCTTATAGAAACCATATGCAGTCGCTAGCCCTCCTAAAGTCCCCATTTTACAAATGAGACAAGAGGTTAATGGTTTGGTGAGACTCAGCTCACCCAACAGGCAAGTGGATTCCAGTTCCAGATTTTCCGACTCCAGTCCTATGTTCTTTCCTCAACTCTTTAGCCCCACTGTCAACCACTGAGCAGTTGCAGAAACATATCTAAGCACCTTTTACCTTCTTGATTTTTCACCAGACTCCTCCTCATCTCTCTCTCAGCTCAACCAAACCCTTTGCACATCATCCGAAACTTCACGCTCTTTACTCAGCATTACAAATCGCCAACTGAGAATTTTATATACATTAATCTCACAGTCCAGAACCCCTCCCCCCGCCCCCGGCTTCAGCGTCACAGTCAAGACGTTCAGTTCAGCTAATGTATTGAGAAGGAAGGCTCTTTCCAAGCTGGTCTCTCAAATGGGTTAAAAGGCTGGTCTGCAGCGGGACTCAGGAAAATACCACTTCTTCTAGCACTTTCCCGCCACTCTGCGCCATCCCGGGGACCCTCCCTTTAGACCCTCCACCCTCCCCACTACGTTCCTGATCTACTGCAGCCCCCTGGTTTCCCTCCTTCTCGCTCACCATTCTGTTAGAGCCACCCAGCCCCTCCAGCAGGAAGGACAGCTCTGTACAGGGGAGGGGGAGGAGAGAGGAATTGAGGCAGCAGTTTCAAGGGCTGGGGCGGAGCGGGGAGCCTTTTGTCACCACTCACGTCAGTCCCTTTTGCCCCATTACAGACAAGACCTAGGAAACGCAGCAAAACAGGAGGCTTCGTGAGGCTCTCCCAATCAGAGGAGCAGACCGTTCCCAGCCCACCTGTCCTTCACCAGAGGGTGGGAGTGGGGGGGTGACGCCGGGTAACACTGAGCAAGTTTATTAATTTGCCTGAGCCCCGGCTCCCTCATTTATACATGGGACCACAAGTGCACTTAATTCACAGGGCTGTAGAAAGGGTTAACCGTGATCATGCGTGTAGAGCGTTTAACAGAGTGTGAACACTGTCAACCTTCAGTATCTTTTATTCTGACGATGTCTGTTCATTCCGGCAGCATCTAGAAAAGCACTTCCGATGTGCTAATGGTAGGGACAAAGCCGGCTCAGGTGGAGACGATTTCTTAAGCCTCTTGACTCTGCTAATTGGACGTGTCTGGCTAGAAGGACAGCTGGTCCTCTGGGCCAGAGAGGGTGAGAGGACAGAGAGCTCTGTGACCATCCCCTAAGGTCACGTGACACTGAGGACCCCAGAAATGTCTCCGTTCTCCCCTGCAGACAGTCTACATTCTACAGGGACATGATTCCGTAAGTACTTACGACCTTCCTCAGTAGAGGAAAATCGGACGGGTATTTTTTCTCATTCATGGCTTTTCTCATTAAAATAAAAAGCAAGCACTTGAGTAGCAGCACAGTTGTCGACTCTAAGAAGTAGCTTTAGTGAAAGTTCTGTGGAGCAGAATCTGCCCACAACCCCGTTCTGCAGCCTGGTGGCTGGGGACCCTGGCCGGCGTGTATTCTGGATGCCTGTGTCCCCAGAAGGACTCTGGCCGGCAAGCCAGGGGTAGGGGGTCTGCTGCTGCCTCTTGGCCTGGCCTCTGTGACATAAAGGATGGGACATGGTGTGGACGGACCCCCAAGCCAAGACAAGAGAGTCACTCTACCTGGCGCCCTGGGAGAGCCAGTAGGGGCAGGGTGGGGCAGGAATAGGACGCAAAGCCTGGGTGTCACGGGGGAGATTTGTGGGCAGCCACTGGGCCATGCCTAAGACGAAGGGGAGGGCAGGGAGGACAAGGGAAGGGCCGTGTTCCAGAGGCAGCCTGCCTGGGAAGGGGTCCTGACTGCTGCAAGAGCCCAGCCTGCACGTCTCAGGAGGATACTCAACTGTGTCGTGACTCAGCAGTAGGCGAGAGGTCTAGCTCCAGTTCCAGATGCCCAGGGCTGGGGGAAAGAGACCCGCAGTCGTGAACAATAGCATGAAAAAGAAATCTACCATTGATTATGGAGAGAAGGAAGCAATCTCCCGTGTAAGTAGTGAATAACCAGAAGTCCAGCTGCCATCAGGAAGGTGGAAACCATCGACTCTCTCAAATGCCTCTTATTTCCTCGACATTCTTGCAGGTTCTCGCTGACATGAGTAACGGGCTGTCTGTCTGCTGGGGCTCAGGGGGATGAGGGAATGTAGCACTGGGCTACATTTCTGACTCAAGGCTGTTTAGGAAGCATAGTCTCTGGGAGGTTGGTAGTGTTTTTCTATTTGACTTAATCCCAGCCTGATTTCTTTCAAATCTAGCATGGTTTCTTCCCCCTCAACTTTTAATCTGCGGATCCAGGCTAATTCCTGAGCAACTTAGCTATGACTTTACCAATTTGACTGTCTATGGTGGATGAACCGTGGGAAATAAGAGTGGACCCTCTGGGGTCCCATTCCCATGCAACATGCACGCAGAGCTGGGGCTAACTCCTCTCTTACACTCACCATTTTGATCGATCCCAACATCTTTTTCGCAGACCCAAGGGTCAGAGAGTGGCTTCAAGCTGTTTACGCCGCGCTACCCAGCGCCAGCCCTGGCGCCAAGCTGGAGCTGACCTGCACCCTCTACGTGCCAACGGGGATGCCACTCGCCCCCTGCTTCGTGGAGCAGGTCTCCCGGTGGGCCAACAGCAGCCTGGAGGCAGCCGACCTCAGGGAGCCCAATGGCACCACCATCCTGGCCAACGGATGGGCCCCCAGGCAGACCACAGGTAAAGGAAAACCGTCCACCTTGATGAGGCTAAAGGCGGAGGGCTGAAGAGACTGGTCACCCCCCGTTACTCATCAGAAGCCAGGCGACGGGTACTCAGGCCGCCCTCAATTGCAGCAGAAGCTTCTCCTGCTGGAAGACCCTACCCTTGAGTGAAGCAAGGCTCACTTTTGGTCCCAGTCTGCCCCTCCCCCACCCCCAGAGACACAGGCACAAACGCAGGCACACCCAGAAGGGCGCTCTTCAGAGCCTCCCACCCCCAGCCGAGCCCTGCAGCCTTTGTCCCACGCAATGCCCCCCAGGTGTGTTCCCACTGAGCTCTGTTCTCATTGACAGCTAACTCCCTTCATAGCAAGATGCAGTAGGAGCCAAAAAAGTGGTATCTCGGGAATTTAGCTTAAGGAAATACTTGTATGTAATAAGATGTGTAGCCCAGTATTATGAAAGAAAAAGACTGATAAATAACCTACCTGTCCAGCAATGAGGGATGATTCAGTGAATTATAGCACCTACATATCATGCAGCTGTAATTACCATCAAAGATGAAGAACATCATTAACATCTACTGAGTGCCCAGTTTATTTATCTAGCACCCTTCTAAGTGCTCTGTGCCTATTAGCTCAGTTCCCCTCACAGTAATCCTAAGAGCTAAGTGCTATTATTGTCCCCATTTTACAAACGGAGAAACTGAGGCACAGAGAATTGTGCCTCCTGCCCTGCGCCCGCAGAGCCAGGATTCTAACGCCGGCAGTCTCGCTCCAGCATCCTTGATGATTACAAAGGTTACACAGAAATAGGGAGAACGTTGAAGACCCAGTGTTTAAAAGACAGAACAGGGAATACGTACTTTACGAATTGAGAACAATACGTATGCCGGCAGGAGTGCAGAGTTAAAATGCAGACGTTAAGATCTTTATTGATGAGGAGGTTTCCTCTCTTTCCGTTTTCTCCAACGTTTCACAATGTCTTTCAATTGGCTTAAAAGCGTTGAACTCCCTGTTGCAGCTGCTGTGCTGCCAGGAGACGCAAGGCCACGGTTTGCTGCCATCAACCCCGCGGGTAGGGGGTCGGCGCGAGCGCCGGGGAATGGATGGTCCTCCAAGTAAGAGGGGTAGTTGGTGCCCCGAGACCGGGGCCAGGCTGCTCGGGTTCAAATCCAAGGTCTCTGTCTTGGGTAACTGGGCAGATGGTGACTTTGTAGCTCACAAGTATGAGACCTCGGACAGCCTATCTGAGTCGTGGTGCCCCACCTTTAAAACTGGCAATAACAATAGAACTGGCAGGAAGAGTTGGGGAGGCTTTGCTAAAGCGTTGAAAACAGAGCCGAGCGCAAAGTGTGTGTTTAGTAAATGAATAACGAGCTGGAGCAACGTGGCCGCCTGACGGGTGGCCAGCCCGCTCCTCTCTCAGGTGAGGCTCGGAATTTCAAGCCCGTGCCCTGGACGTCGTTGTGTCAACAAAGGCTCTGCCAGGCATGAGGCCCAGCAGCATTTGGGGCCATGGGGGTGCGGGGTAGAGGTGACCCTGTGCAGCGTCTCCCATCACAGCGCCCAGTCCCTCCCAGGGGTCTGTCTGAGCTGCGCGGGCCTCGCGCTTCCTGGGAAACGGTCCCAGAGGGAACACAGCTGGAACAAGCCAGAGCATCCCAAGCTGTTCGGAAAATAATTAAAGCATGGTCTCCAACCACAGCTCGTTACAAACACTACAGTTCCACAGCTAAGCACTAACAAGCAAGCTACAACCCCACTTCCGGGGATGCCTCCGCACCCGGGAGGGTGCGCACGCAGGCGTCAGCGTCCCAGCGGCGCCCCGCTCTCTGCTTGCAGGTGAGCGTCCCGGGGGCTCCACGTGGGAGCAAGGCGGCGGCGGCGTGGAGTCCGCGCAGCTGGTGCTGGTGAGCACCGTGTCCTTCCAGAGTGCCTGGCGGCACCGATTCTCCTTCTCGGACACTCAGCTGCTGCCTTTCGCCTGTGCCCGGGACGCCGTCCTCCAGGTCCCCATGATGTACCAAACGGCCGAGGTCAACTACGGTGAGCCGCGAGAGCCCGGGAGGGATCCGTGAGGGCGGGAGGGGAGGCCCGGGCTTCGCTCTGAAGGACGGGGCTGAGCATCACTGCCATGCCCTCGGCTGTGCGGGGCCCGCGGAGGAAGGACAGGCCAGGGAGCCGGCGACGGTCAGGATAGCGAGGGAGCAGACGGGGAAGAGCAACCAGATTTCCTGCCTGGCCTTTCCTTCTGCGCTGAGTACAGGGGGGAGTTAGTGTGAAACCAAGAATGTTCGGGCAAATCCCTTCCCCTGGCACTCACC
Source organism: Physeter macrocephalus (assembly GCF_002837175.3). Classification (NCBI taxonomy): domain Eukaryota; kingdom Metazoa; phylum Chordata; class Mammalia; order Artiodactyla; family Physeteridae; genus Physeter; species Physeter macrocephalus. Next base: position 17,015,341 of record NC_041226.1, on the reverse strand, counting down.
CCCGTGAAATGAACACCGGCCTCAGTGTTCGGTGCTGACAAAGGATGGAAGGTTGAGAGTCAGTCTAGAAGGTTCTCGAGAGCATGTCCACCCGAAAGTGCCACTGGCCTGAAATACCAGGGTTCTGTCCACCCTGCCTACTGTCACTCATGCCCCTCGCGGTGGAGGTACGCCAGGCTGCCCCCCATCCCAGCAGACTAGTGAGTGCTGTGGATGTTCCGGTGGGGCCCCAACGAGGCCAGGGAGGGAGGGACCCCGCTGCCCTGCCCCCTACACACCTCCTCTCCCCGGCACCCCGCCAAACCCTGGTTTGCAGGCTCAGCTCCCTCCGGCTCGTGGGACTAATTATGTTGTTATTCACTAATTAAGCCAGTGAGACTTGAATCAGTGTTTTAGGAGCTTTGGTGTTTAGAAAACTTGCTATCATCCTGGTTTGATTCCATACAGGACCCTTGTGAGTTCTCAGTGAATTTATTCAACCAATACTTATTAATTGAGGTCAAGTAAGATGGGAATGAAAGAACGACTATTGAATAAGTAAAATATACCTTTACAGCGGATTGTAGTTCTTGCTCCTAACATTTTCCCGTCGCTGCTGTGACCCAGGCTGCTTGATCTGTCCGCTGGGCGGCGGCTGGCAGGCAGGCTCTGAGAGGCTCTTGCTCTCCCCAGCGTACAGTGGAGGAGGCTGAGCAAATATTTATTGAGCAGATACGATAAGGAGTATGAACCATGCCCCTGTCTTTCCCCACTGATCCTAAGATTTTGTCTTAGTGACCCGCAGCTCAGCTGTCCCTCGACACTAAGGCCCAGGCCTCCCGGTCCTCCCAGGGAAGGGATCAGGCCTGGAGCTCCACCCAAGACCGGGGCTGCCACAGACCGCCAGGTCTCCCCAGCCCAGCTGGATGCTGCATGTTACTCGCATCTTGCCCTGTCACTGAGTCTGGCCACTGCCTCTGCATTCACCAGCAGCCCTCGCCGGGTCTTCTGATCTCTGGCCACCTGGGTCTGCTGCCACCTGCCACCATCCCATCACACGCTTCTGAAATCAGGCTCTGCCCAGTGGCCTGGACTTGTCCTCAGCCAGCCATTGCCATTGCCCACAAGCTCCCAGCTGTCCATCCTGAGACCTACAGGGTACAAATTACATCAGGTCAAATCCAGCCCGGACTCCTGTTTCGTTAGGCCTGTGCAGTGCTTTCAAAATTGAGAAATTTCCCGTGACGTCTGGGTTTAGAGCTTTTGTCGAAAGATAGGAAAATCTGGCACAAAGAGCCTGGGTCCTGACACGGCAACAACAAGCCAGGATTAGACTGGCTGCCCCTTTAAGACAGGCTCTCCCGTGTGCCATTGTCCCCACCCTGCCCAGCCACTGCCGGCCCTGGGGCTCAAGCCCCATGAGAATATCTTAGAGATGTTCTAGGTCTTAGGAGTAGAAAAGATGGCCACAGCTCCCCAGCCTTCGGCCTCAAACTGCTCCCTGAGGGAGAGGTGCACTCCGTGTTTGTTAATAAAATGCATTATTTCCAGTTCTGTGAGCTGGCCCTTCCCAGGGTCTGGCACTGTTAGGTTCCCTGGGCTCCTGGGACAGAACTAACCCCCATCCGCTGAACCCCCAGGCCAGTTCCAGGACCCCGCGGGCCATCAGGTAGAGGTGCTCGAGCTGCCGTACCTGGGAGATGCGGCCAGTCTCCTCCTGGTGCGGCCGAGAGACAGAGACACCCCACTGAGCCACATTGAGCCTCACCTCACAGCCAGCATCCTCCACATCTGGACCTCCAGCCTGAAGAGAGCCAGGATGGACGTGTTCCTGCCCAGGTGAGCAGCTGCGCTGTCCTGACGGGGGGCTCTGCAGCCTGCTCCAGTCAGCCAGACCTGGAACCCAGGCGGCCTGACTCGAGGGTCTGTACAGTTACCTTGGAGGAATGTGCCCTAAATCTTATCACATCCTAAGAGTATACAAGCATCATTTTCAAAACCAAAGAGGCAAGATCGCTTATGCAGTTGAGCAAATACAGATATAATTCTGATCTGAAGGCAAATTAAAGCATACAAATTCAAGACTTTAAGTCCTCGTGCTGAAAGTTTTATTCTTTCTAAATAAAGGTGAGCCTTTCTTTAAGAAAACCCAGTGGGTACCAATACAAAACCCCAATAGGTCAAAAAGTTAAATGATGGTGCTGGATTTTGCTTCTGCAAAACAAAACCTATTTGCAAACCTCATTACTTTACAAAGGATTCCTCACGAACACCTTTAAATGATAAGCTTCTCCGGTACATTTGAAATCAGAGAAATGCATAATTAATTTGTAGACCAGCATTAAGCAAGAAAATTATCCGAGGGCTCATTTGCAGCGTGTGGATTCTTCGTGTGCCTTCCCACTGGCCGCCTTGGGCTCCTCCACTGACCAGGCTGTCAGCAGCGCTGAGCCAGAGGCCTTGGCAGTGGTCCCTCGAGGAGTTAAAAATAAGTCCAGGCACTGGAACAAAAACACACAGAGACCCAGTGAGTGAAGGGCCAAGGTCTAAAGTGGGATCCGGCATAGCGAGGGCAGAAGGTGAACTAAACTCTAAGACAAAGCCTATCTCCCAAGCGAAATATTTAGACCCCAAATCAAAGTCCAAAGACTGGCTATTTCAACAGATCTCTCTGGCATGGAGCAGAAGCAGCCCTGATTCTTTCTGTTATGTTTGAGAGAAGCTCAGCAAAGGAAGAAGATCATTTGAGGCTAAAAGTGGAGAGAAAATGCAGCCAGGTGCAGGAATTTGCTACAGTCTTTTTGAGCATATGAGGCAGATGGCTGGCCTTGTCCTGGAGCAGCTGATATAAGGAAGAGGCCCCAGGGAGGTGCCTAGCTCCATTGCGAACTCTTCACTGGTGCTGAATATCTGCTTTAGAACTTGCAAACCCTTGAGGAATGATCCTAAAAAACTTTGGAGGACAGAGAAGGGACAGGAAGGCAGAGGTCATAGTAACCCAAGTATTGCTTCACACTTGACCTCATCCAGATTAAAATAAATAAATAAATAAATAAATAAATAATCTCCCTAAGATTGCCTGCTGTCTGAGAAGGATAGAAGATTTTAGGGAAATAAAACTCCCCTTCCCTTTTAGGGATATTTCACAAGCAAAACTAACCAAGTTTTAAAAAACTAGCTTTAAGCCCTTTAGGGAATAAAGAAAGAGGTAAAAACTATTTTAGGTCTAGATTTGGGTACAAAACTTTGGACCATGGTAGACGCAAGTCAGCTTTTGGGCAAGAATTTCCTCTAGTTCCACAAATCATTGATTCGTCACTTTGTATGACCTGCTCTAAGGTCAGCCTGCATATTTGACTTAGCAAGAGCAAAAACTTGGGCACTCTGTGGGTAGGCAGGCAAAAATTGTATGGCAATGACGTGTGCCTTCTGGTTAAACATCACCAAGCAGTGCATCAGTAGATTCTGGATGAATTATGATATCTACCTTCCAAAGTAAACTTTTACTTATAAGGAAATAAAATAGAATATATAAGGGCTGTCAGTCTTCATTAGGAACATTATCATACCAAAAGAATAATCAAGAAAACCCACAAGAAAGACTAATTATGTCAAATATATATTTGTTTGATGAGTAAAACACTGAGTTTTTAGGTCAACAAAGTGGGAAGCCAAACAATGAGCATTTTTTTCTTATATTAGACATGATATGTGCATTCTCTTAAACCCACCAGATCTCACATATCCCAAATGAGTTTGCCCTTCCTTCAAGGAGCTGCTGATCATCATCATGTGTAGTTTGTGCTTTTCTGAGGGTGTTTTCTTTCTTTCTTTTTAAATTGAGAGATAATTCACATACCATAAAACCCATTCTTTTAAACGGATTTACAATTAAAGTGTACAATGCAGAGGTTTTTAGTGTATTTGCAAAGTTGCACAACCATCACCACTATCTAATTCCAGAACATCGTCATCACCTCAGAAAGAGACTCCACACCCTTTAGCAGTCACTCACATCCCCCTCACCCCAGCCCTAGGCAATCTACTTTCTCTCTCTGTGGATTTGTCTTTTCTGGACGTTTCACATAAATGAAATTTTGCAATACATGGCCTTTTGTGTCTGGCTTCTTTCACTTGGCATAATGTCTTCAAGGTTCATTCTTGTTGTAGCCTGTGTCAGTACTTCATTCTGTTTTATGGCCAAGTAATATTTCATTGTGTGGATATACTACATTTTATTTATTCATTCATCCATGTATAGACATTTAGGTGCCAAGACACTTTTTGGCTTCTTTCTGTTTTTTGGCTGCTACAAACATTTGTGCAAATTTTTGTGGCTATATATTTTGAATTATTTTGGGTATATACCCTAGGAATGGAATTACTGGGTCATGTGTTAACTCTACACTTTACAATTTGAGGAACTACTAGACAGTTTTCTAAGTGGCTGCACCATTTTACACTCCCACTAGCAATGTATGAGGGTTCCAGTTTCTCCATATTCTTGTCAACACTTGCTATTGTCCTTTTTTTCCCTAAGACCCTCTTCATGTTTAATGGGTACAGAGTTTCAGTTTGCAATGATGAGAAAGTTCTGGAGTGGATACTGGTGATGATTGGAAAACAATGAGAATGTACTTAACACCACTGAATTAGACACTTAACATTGTTAAAATGGTAAATTTTATATAATGTATATTTTACCATAATTTTTTCAAAGGCCCCTCTTTATGGAGGCAAGGGAGATAGAGAAAGGGAAAAGACTGCCTTCCCAAATTGTGGATTAAAGAGTAGGGATGTTATAAAGCTTGCACTCCGGAACTGTGTCGTTATTCTTAGTTATATTAGTCAGGATGCGTTCACCTCCTCTGCCCTTCAGCAATGCCCTCCTCTGTGCTTTGGCCTCCTCCTCAGGCTGGGGGCAAGTCACTGCAGCCTGGGTGACCTCACAACTGTGTGTGACAACAGCTGTAGGGGGAAGCCCCTGTATTTTTGATGAGAGCCATTATGGCACGTGAAGTGGTCTCTCAGTCTGACTTTCATTTATATTTCCCTAAATACTACTAATGTCAACAATCTTTTCATGTGCTTGTTGGCCGTTTCTATATCTTTTTTGGAGAAATATCTGTTCGAGTTCTTTGTTCATTTTTAAATTGGTTATGTGTCTTTTTTTTGTTGAGTTACAATAGTTCTTTCTATATTCCAGATACTAGCTCCTTATCGGATACATGATTTGTAAATATTGTTTCCCATTTTGTGGGTTGTTGTCTTTTCACTTTCATAATGGTGTCCTTTGAAGCACAAATGTTTTTATTTTGATGAAGTTTAATCTATTTTTGTTGTTGTTTCTTGTGGGTTTTTTTGGTGTCATACCTAGGAAACCATTGCTTAACCAAGGTCACATAGATCTATGTCTATGTTTTCTCTAAGAGTTTTCTAGTTTTCACTCTTATATTTAGGTCTTTGATCCATTTTGAATTAATTTTGGGTATGGAATGAAGTAGAGGTCCAACATCATCCTTTGCATGTGGCTCTCCAGTTGTTTCAGAGCCATTTATCGAAAAGCCTATTCTTTCTTCCCATTGAATTTTCTTGGCGCCCTTGTCAAAATCAATTGGCCATAAGTGTATAGGTTTATTTCTAGACTTTCAATTTTATTCCATAGGCACAAACATCTATACTTTTGCCAGTACCACACACACTCTTGACTGATTACTATAGCTTTTTAATATGTTTAGAAATCAGCAAGTGTGAGTCCTTCAACTTCGTTTTTCTTTTTTAAGATTGTTTTGGCTATTCTGGGTCCCATGCATTTCCATATGAATTTTAGGATCAGCTTATCAGTTTCTGCCAAATAAACAGCTAGAATTTGGTAAGGATTTTGTTGAATCTATAGATTAATTTGGGGAATAATTTCTTTATAACATTAGGAGTTTCAACCCATGAACACAAGATGTGTTTCATTTTATTTAGATTTTCTTTAGTTTTTTCCAACAACGTTTTGTAGTTTTCAGTGTACAAGTCTTGCACTTCTTTCATTAAATTTATTTCTAAGTATTTTATTCCTTTTTGATGCTATTGTAAATGGGATTTCATTTTCAGATTGTTCATTGCTAGTATAAAGAAACACAGTTGATTTTTGTATCTTGATCTTGTATCCTGCCACTTTGATGAACTCACCTATTAGTTCTAATAGTTTTTGTGTGTGTGTGTGTGTGTGTGTATTCCTTAGGATTTTCTATATACAAGACCAAGTCATCTGTGAATAGATATACATTTACTTCTTTCTTCTGATTCTGGATGCATTTGCTTTCTTTTTCTTGCATAATCGCCCTGCACACCCTTCAGTACAATGTTAAATAGAAGTGGTGAACATCCTTATCTTGTTCCTGATCTAGGGGGAAAGCATTCAGTCTTTCACCGTTAAGGATGCTGCTAGCTGTGGGGGTTTTACAAATGCCCATTTTGAGGTTGAAGAAGTTCCCTATTATCCCAAGTTTGTTGAGTGGTTTTATATTTTATGAAAGAATTCTAGATTTTGTCAAATGCTTTTTCTGCGTCTCTTGAAATGATCACGTGGCCCTTGTCCATTATTTCATTAATATGGTGTTTTACCTTGATTGATTTTCATATGTTGAACCCACCTTGCATTTCTGGGATAAATCCCACTTGCTCATGGGGGATTTATATGTTGCTGGATTCAATTTGCTAGTATTTTGTTGAGGATTTTTACGTCTATATTCATAAAGGACACTGGTCTGTCATTTTCTTGTCTGGTTTTCTTGTTGACATCCTTGTCTGGTTTCGGTAAAGGGTATTTTTTTTAACTCAAGATATTTTTGTAGCATTTCTTCTGGACTGGCCTTCGTAGCCATACCAAAAACAAATCACTGTCGTCTTTCATAGTCATACCTCGCTTTTACTATTGTCTTTAGTTACTAAAAGTGATATTACCCAGTTTTATCACCTACCATAACCACCATACTTGGCTTCAAATGTGTCTTAGCTCTTTCTCAATATCGCTGCAAAACAATAAAACCACAGTGGTAACAATAAAAGTGCATGAGCTGCACTGGGCATTGTTCTGAAGACTTTACAAGGACTGTTTCATTTAATCTTCACAAAGCTAAGAACTAAGCACTAGTATTAGGCTCATTTCACAAGCAAGGAAACTGAGGCAAAGAGAGGCAAAGTAACTTGCCCTGGGTCCCTCAGGTAGTAAGAGGCTGAGCCAGCTTTCAGACCCCAGCACTGGATTCCCAAGTTCATGTTCTTAACCTCTGTTTCAGCATTGAGAGTTCTCAAAAGAATGCAGTTTAAGGAAGAAAATTTCAGAAAAGGTGATCCAAAATTTTTTTGAGAAATATCAGCATACTTAGAGAAAGCTTGTGCCTTTTTTGAAACTATTGAACAGATTCAAAACACACATATATGAGAAAATCTGATTCCTTTGTTTAAAATATTGGTTACGTTGTCTTGTATGGCAGTGAAGAACTTTGATATTGTGCAGTATTTTTATTCTCCTACAAGTTCCGCATGGTTTATAGAAACGACCATCTAAATTCCATTTTGAACTTTTTTATTCTCAAAGAAAAATAATGTCAGCCGTAGTTTTAAAGGCTCCTTCAGCGTTAAAGTTTTAAATGCCTTGCCCTTGAAGAAACATGAGGAAGTTGGCATGCTGATTCTTCCCGTTCTGGGGACTTGCTAGGAAAACCAAAGACCCACGCTGCACACAGCAAACATGAAAATATGTTGTATCAAAGATAAACACATTAAATGAGACACTCTATCAATTGGCAGTTAGTCAACAACTTCTTTTCTGCACCTACTGTGTGTGAGAAGCCACCCGGGATGCGAGGTAGTGAAGTGTAGACGCCAAGAGCACAGGCTCTGTGCTCAGCCTCATCTGAGTTGAGCTCCACCACATACTCAGGACGTCCTCTTGGGCAAGCTTCTTAAACTCTTTAAGCCTCAGTTTTCTCATCTGTAAAATGAGGGTAATAATAACATAGTTACGTGAAGATGAAATGAGAGAATGCACATAAAGTACTTGTAGTGATTAGCACATGGTAAGCACTCATTAAATATTAATTATTATGAGGAACTAAAAACTGACCAGCCTCTCTTCTCAAATAGTTTACAGCCTCTCTTCTCAAATAGTTTACAGTATCATAAATAACAGTAACAGGAAGCAGAATGTTCTATACATCAGAAGAGTAGAACAAAAAAAAGTGTTTAAAGGGGCCTTAAGAACTGACCGTTACAAAACAGCTGGGGAAGAAGAGGGGTAACAATTGAACTGAGCTTAGAGGAAAGGTCTCAAGGGAGACCTGGAAAAAACAGCAGAAGCAAAGGTCCAGAGTTGGGAGAGAGTGCTGTGTGGTCAGATTAGTCAGGGGGTCGGGGGTCTGGGATGAAGCTGGAAATGAGCCTGGAGATCCCTGACTTTCAAGTGAGGGGGTTTGGTTGTCATGTGATGTGTATGAAAGTCCACTGAGTGAGAATTTTAAGTGAAAGTTGATGGTTTGTTTTTGTTTTTGAGGTTTAGGATCCAAAATCATTTCAACTTGAAAAACATTTTACATTCCTGGGGAGTTACCTATCTCTTCGACCCACTCAAAGCTAACTTGAAAGGAATTTCAGGTAACATCAGTTCTTCTTCCAAGCTTATTAGCATTGTGTTTGGGGCAGTTTTTAATCAGTAATCATGCACTGATTAAGGGATTCTCATCTACAGAGCCTTCAGAGGTAAACAGCCAGAGTTAACATCATTTAAAAGAATTTAAAAAGTACTTTGCTTTATATAAGAATTTGTTGCTTCAGATAACAGATTTGGCTTGGACTTTGTTGAGGAGGGGGTGTTTCTTGAGACCACCTCTAAGCACCGTTTTCGGATGCCACCTTCAGAGTAAAGTCAGTGACCACAGGACACAATACAACTCCCCTCCTCTGCCCGGCATGACTAGGAGATGCCAGAGACATTGGTGCAACAGAGCCCTTCGTTCTGACCTCCTGCTGTCCTGCTGGCCTCACGGTCACTCTGTTTCTACCTCCCCTCCCTCCCTTCCTGTACCTCTCTGTCCTCTTCTAATGAGCTAACTCGGAACTTACCCTCATCCATCCAACTTCCTTTCTTCAAATTACTCATCCATCTACAACCTTGCCTTAAAATGTCCTCCCTCCCAGAGTCTATATTCAATTTCTTGGCTTGCAGTAGACAAGCTACTCCTAATCAATAGGATCTGTATTCACATATGGTCTGACAGACTTACATCTAATGTTAAAAGAGAGCGGAATGCCAGAACCTTATCTTCCAGAATCCTCTCAGGAGACCACTGGCTAAAACATTGCCAACTCCAAAGGCTCAGGTTCATTTCTGCTCTGGATGGTAAATTATCTATATGAAGATGACACTGGAGCAGGCATAGCCATTGGCCTTGATGTTTTCCTTGCCTGATGAGCTTGTGAAATCTCTGTTTTGAATGCTAGAACCTCCTAGCACAGGTAAGTTTTCTAAAGGCTTGCTCAGATTTCTTTAAGCAATCACAGAAAAACATGGGAGTTTGGTCCACAAGAGAAGTCTCAGCTTGGGCATTAGATGTGACCAGTTAGACTGCATGGCACATCAAATAAAACACAGGAGGAAGGATCTATTCTAGATTGTTTATAATCCACCAGCTCTGAACTCATTGCCGAAACAAGCAAAGAGATAAGCAAGGTGATAGTCCAGTTTGGGTACAGTGCCCCAACAATGCTTGGCACACAGTGGATATCCAGTAAATACTGTTGACTCTGTTGAATGACTCTACCAGAAATTTTGCCTGGTGACACAGACATAACCTAGCACTGCCAGGAAAAGAGGAAGATTAGAGCAAAAGGATGAGAAGCAAGGAAGGAGCAAGGGATGAAGAACTTGAGTGCACTCTGTCTTTAATAACCTGCAGAATCCAATCACAGTATCTTTTTGTGGCTCTGGAGCTCAGCTATGGCATTCCTGTTTTGATCATCCTAGTTCAAAACTTTGGGGCCGTTCTGACCTTTTCTTCCACACCACTACATTCAAGTAATCACTGTGACTCACTGCTCCTTCCTGGTTCTCAAACCTCTCTGCCTTTATGTCTTAGAAGTGCATCCTAAAAGGCAGTCAGTTCTGTGTCCTCAAACAGGACGGAGCGCAACCCACATCATGCAGTTCCCCTATTGGTAAAGACTTCTGAGGCCCATAGCTCCTTTAATAAGATCTAACAAGCAGCTTAGCTTTAAAAAGAACCTTTTAAAATACCTAACCTCTTGTTTTATAATGCAATTAAAGCCTACTTATATTTGCTCCAATCAGCAGAAATATAGGCTCATGGATCTGGCTTGTTAAATAATTATCAAGCGGTTACCATGCACCAAGTGGGAAGCTTGCATGCATGTTTCCTACAGATAAAACACATCCACCTTCCAATCTTCTCCCATAAAGTTTTGTTCCTCTAATGCAGGGGTCACCAAATGATGGCCCATCACCTCTTTTTATAAATAAGGTTTTATTGAAACACAGCCACTCCCATTCATTTACAAATCATCCGTGATTGCTTTCCTGCTATAATGGCAGAATTGAGATGTTGCAACAGATGCCACATGGTCTGCAATGGCTAAAATATTTAATATCTGGCCTTTTACAGATAGCGTTTGCCAACTAAAATATTGCTTTCCAATGCTGTTCTTTAAACATAATCAAAAGACAAGTCACTTCTGTGCCCGAGTAAGCTGTTGACTTAATTCTGGAGACATGGCCACTGAATCTCTCTAACAAATCGTCGTATCATGCCTGAATGGGGTATCCACCACCCACCTCACATCTTACTTGTGGAAATGAAATTCTTTATCATATAGCAAAGCATCAGCAGAGAGCTTGTCAGAGAGTAAATGATCAGAAAATGCTGGCCTCCCATCTTACAATTAACAAAGGGTTGCAAACAGTTTTGTGCTATTGATGGAAACTAAACAACCACAGGGAACATTTGGCTTTTTCTTTCCATTTGGTTCCAAAGCCCAGAATCATTTTACTCAAGTTCCCCTTCTCCATTTAAAAGTCACTCATCTCTCCTTTCTTGGCATCAGATCCTTTTTTGGCTGCATGAAGAACTTGCTTGATATCATTTCAAGGCCCAACTGAGACCAGGGTATAATTTTCCTCCCCAGACAACCTTGACACTACATGTTATTAAGCTTTTAAGAATAATTCCAGTTTCACTTACACTAAAGACATCAGCTAGAGATACCCTTTTTGAGCAATCCCACTTCCTATAGGATCAGCAGGCTTTGATACCAACCCATGCTTCCTAATCCAAGAAATACTCCTTGTGCACCAACTTGAAACTTTGAAGAAACTGTCTTATTCTCGACTTTTGTAAGTGAATAGTTTTCAATCTCTGCTCATGAAGAAGTACAAGTGCCCTGTTACTATGATGTGAATGAGGAAACCACCCACAGTTGTTTGGTTGTGTACTGAAGTTAACTTACGCCATACCAGATGACTGGGCAGAGCTGCAGTAGGTCATCAAGATGGCAACATAGGTCATTCCCGACTTCAGTCCCTTTCTCAAGAAGACCAACTAGCAACTATCCATAGACAAGTCACCATTGTGGAAATACCCCCACCAGGGGGTGAGGCTGAAGCACACCTCTGAAACACAGAGACTGAGAAGGACCACATTAGAAAGGTAAGAGGAGTGGCTACACTCTGACCACATCACCCCTCCTGCAGGCTGACATAGCACTAGGTCTGTGGTTTCTCCAGTGGGAAAAGAGAGCCCAAGGTAGACATTCAATGTTGCAGGACACATCCTGGCAGGCCCTCTCAGGTCTCTGATCTCAGGGAATCAGGTAAGAGATGGAGACGAGGGGCAAAGCTTACAGCAATCAGCACTCAAACCTTAATAGACCATATTGCAGTGGCACCTGAGCAAAGACCCCAGCCAGCAGCAGTGCCCATCTGCAGAGCCCAGCCAGTGGCCCCATCTGGCCAGAGGGCTCAGTTGGCAGTTCTGTGATTTGGGTCTCCAGTCAAAGGGCCATACTCCCAACCCACCCAGGCAGGAAAGCAAATTCACAGCCCAACCCAACTGCCAAGCATAGCCTCAAGTCCTGCTCATCCAGGAAGCGTGGCCAGAGAACCTAGATAGCCAGGAAGCCTATCCTACAGCCCTGCTTGGGCCAAGAGCCAAGCCAGATGGCCTGCCCAACTGTTGAGCATAGCCCCTGACACCATACAACCAGGGAGCCTGATCAATGACTCTGGACGGCCTTGGAGCCCAACCCATGGTACCACCAAGCCAGATCCTGACCTGTCACCACACCTGGCACAGAGCCCAGGCAACAGCACCACCCAGTTGGAAAATACAGCCTGAGACCCCACCTGACCAGGAATGATTGCAGAGCCCAGCCCATAACTGCCCAATCATGGTATCCAATCAGTGCACCATCCTCCCAGGGAACACAGCCTGCAACCTCACCCAACCAGAGGGGATTACAGAGCTAGTGGCCCAACCCAACCATAAAACATAGCCAGAAGCCCCACCTGAACAGGGAGCCCCTGCAGTGGCCCCACTTGAACGCACAGTCCAGCCAGCAGACCCACCCAACCAAGTAACCCAGCCAGCAGCAACCCCTGCAACCTCAGCATATGCAGTAGCCTTGCTCAAACAGAGACCCTGATAGAGAGCCTTACTTGCCCACGACTGCTACCAGCTGACTGGTGAAGGTCTTTCCCTGCCAAAGCAAACCTGTGAAGTCTGGAAGAGGAGACTGCTTACTTAAATACATAGATATTAATGCAAGGAATGAAGGATCATGAAGAATCAGAAAAACATGATACCACCAAAAGAAACAAATAAAGCTCCAATAACTACCCTAAAAAAATGGAGATCTGTTAACTGTCTAACAAAGAACTCTGAGTAATCCTCTTAAAGAAGTTCAGTAAACTACAAGAATGCACAGACAAACAAAATTAGGAAAACAGTGCACAAATAAGTAACAAGTTCAACAAAGAAATAGAAACCATCAAAAAAACAAAACAGAAATCCTAAAGCCTAAGAATATAATGACTGCACTGAAGATTAAGAGAGCTTCCCTGATGGCGCAGTGGTTGAGAATCTGCCTGCTAATGCAGGGGACACGGGTTCGAGCCCTGGTCTGGGAGGATCCCACATGCCGCAGAGCAACTAGGCCCGTGAGCCACAACTACTGAGCCTGCGCGTCTGGAGCCTGTGCTCCGCAACAGCAACTAGGCCCGTGAGCCACAACTACTGAGCCTGCGCGTCTGGAGCCTGTGCTCGGCAACCAGAGACGCCGCGATAGTGAGAGGCCCGTGCACCACGATGAAGAGTGGCCCCCGCCTGCCACAACTAGAGAAAGCCCTCACACAGAAACGAAGACTCAACACAGCAAAAATAAATTAATTAATAAACTCCTACCCCCAACATCTTCTAAAAAAAAAAAAAGAGCTTCAACAGCAGACTTGACCAAGCAGAGGAAAAAAAATCGGTGAACTAGAAGATAATTCATTTGAAATTATCTAGTCAGAGGAGCAAAAAGAAAAAAAGAGTGAAGAAAGCCTATGGGAGCTGGGGACATCCATCAAAAGAAACAATATATACACTATGGGACTCCCAGGAGGAGAAGAGAAAGAGAAAGGGATAGAAAGTCTATTTAAAGCAATATTGGCTGAAAACTTCCCAAGCTTGGAAACATAAATAAATGGGCATCCAGATTCATGAGGGCCCAATGACCCCAAATAGGTTGAACATGAAAAGGGCTACACTAAAACACATTATAATTAAATTGCCAAAAGTCAAAGACAAAGAATTTTGAAAGCAGCAAGAGAGAAGAAACAAGTTACATACAAGGGAACCCCATGAGACAATCAGTGGGTTTCTCAACAGAAACTTTGCAGGCCAGGAGAGAGTGGGATGACACATTCAAAATATTGAAAGAAAAAACTGTTAACCAAGAATACTATACTGGCAAATCTGTCCTTCACATATGGAGAGACAAAGACTTTCCCAAGCAAACAAAAGCTGAGGGAATTCATCACCAATAGACCTGCCTTACAAGATATGCTAAAGGACATTCTTCCAGCTAAAATAAAAGAATGCCAATTAACATTGTAAAAATGTATAAATGTGTAAAAATCACTGATAATAGTAAATATATCATCAAAATCAGATTCTCTAATATTGTAATGGTGGTATATAATTAGTTAGAACTAATCAATAAATTCAGTAAAGTGGTAGCATACAAAGTCAACATACAAATATGAGTTGTGTTTTTTATACACTAACAATGAACTATCTGAAAAAGAGATAAAATAATCCCATTTACAATTGCATCAAAAACAGTAAAGTACGTAGGAATAAATTTAACCAAGGGGATGAAAAATCTCTACACTGAAAACTACAACACATTGATGAAAGAAATTGAAGAAGATACAAATAAATGAAAAGACATCCTGTGTTCATGGATTGGAAGAATTAATGTTGTTAAAATGTCTATACTACCCAGAGCAATCCTCAGAGTCAATGCAATCCCTATTAAAATTCCAGTGTTTTTCACAGAAACAGAAAAATACAATCCTAAAATTTGTATGGAACCACAAAAGCCCAGAATAGCCTTCATCTTTGTTCCTTCTCTTCTGAGAAAGAACAAAGATGAAGGTGTCACACGTGCTGATTTACAAAGCTATAATAATTGAAACAGTACGGTACTGGCATAAAAACAGACAAACAAGTGGACCAGAATTGAGACCCCAGAAATAACCCATGCATATGGAGTCAACTAATATTTGACAGGGAAGCCAAGAATACCCAGTGGGGAAAAGATAGTCTCTTCAGTAAATGGTGTTAGGAAAACAGGATATTCACATGCAAAAGAATGAAACTGGACCCCTATCTTAAACCACTTACAAAAATTAACTCAAAATGGATTAAAGACTTAACTGTCTGAAACCATAAAACTCCTAGAAGAAAACATAGTGGAAAACTCCTTGAAATTGGTCTTGGCAATTATTTTTTGGATATGACACCAAAAGCACAAACACCAAAAAAGCAAAAGTAAACAAGTGAAACTACATCAAACTAAAAGCTTCTTCACAGCAAAAGAAATAACTCACAAAATGAAAAGGCAATGTATTGAATGGGAGAAAATACTTGCACACTACATACCTGTTAAGGGGTTAACATCCAAAATGTCTGAGGAACTCATACAACTCAATAGCAAATCATCATCATCATCCAATTTAAAAATGGGTAGAAGATCTGAATAGACATTTTTCCAAAAAGACACCCAAATGGCCAACAGGTACATGAAAATGAGCTCAACATCGCTAATCATCAGGGAAATGCACATCAAAACAATGAGGTATCACCTCACATCTGTGAGAACGGCTGTTATCAAAAAGATAAGAAATAGCAAGTGTTGGGAATTCCCTGGTGGTCCAGTGGTTAGGACTCCATGTTTTCACTGCCGAGGGCGCAGGTTCGATCCCTGGTCGGGGAACTTAAGATCCCACACGCTGTGTGGCACAGCCAAAGAAAAAAAATAGCAAGTGTTGGTAAGGACGTGGAGAAAAGGGATCCCTTGTGCACTGCTGGTAGGAATGTAAATTGGTGCAGCCACTACGGAAAGTCGTCAAATAGAACTACCATATGATCCAGCAATTTCACGTCTGGGTATATATCCAAAGGAAATTAAATCACTGTGTCACAGAGATATCTGCTCCCTCATGTTCATAGTAGCATTATTTATAACAGCCAAGACATGGAAAAAAGCTAAGCGTCTAGCAACAGGTGAATGGATAAAGGAGTTGCAGTACATACACATGCAATAGAATATTATTCGGCCATAAAAAAGAAAATCCTGCAATTTGCAACATTATAGAAAAACCCTGAGTGCATTATGGTAAGTGAATTAAGTCAGAGAGAGAAAGACAAATACCGTATGATCTCACATATACGTGTAATCTAAAAAACCTCAACTCATAGAATCAGAGTGTACAATTGTGGTTGCCAGGGTGGGGAGAATGGATGAAGGTGGTCAAAGGGTACAGATATAAGATATATTACTTGCAATGTATGCATACATAAAATATCACATTGTACACCTTAAATGTACACAATGTTACATATGTCAATTACGTCTCAACAGAGCTGGGTAGGAGGGTGGGGAGAAAGAAAGACGTGAGGAGTGGGCTAGAGAAGGATGGAGAAAGGAACTAAGCACCTACTTTCAGAGGCCATTTCAGATTCTTTCCAGCACTCACTCTGTATATGCTGGGCTGGGTGCTATGTGACACATACTTGCCATCTACAACTATGTGACAAGAGGATGAGAAAGATAAACTAGAAGCAAATTCTGGCAATAACTTTTTCAAAGCCATTAGTGTTGCCAATGGTAAGTGATAATAACTGGGAAGACAAGAGACACAGCAAATGATAATGTTTGTCCTGCTTTGTGAGAAGCTGAGGATGAAATGTAGGATTACTACTTTATATTTTGCAAATCTTACATTTACACAATGTCATATTATCAAAACTCTTAAGCCTTTTGAGAGTATGGCCAATGACATACAAAGAATGACGGGCTCCACTCACAAAGGGGAAGGGACACTATAACAGTCATTTGGATGAGATTTGCCAAAGACTCGTTCTGTGCTGTGCCCCTGTGATTCCAAGGACAGCAACCAACATTTCCTTACAAGTGAAATCAGATTAAAGAACATTAAGGCAGTTGTTTTTATGGGGAAATGAAACAAATGTACAGTGTGAGGAGCGTCGAGTATTCATTCATCCAACATTTACTAAACACATACGTGTACCAAGCGTTATTACGCTAGTTGAGCAAAGTAAATATTTAAAATGAATAATACAGCTTCTGCTTTCTGGGAACTAACAGTCTAATGAGGAAAGTTCAGATTTAAATACTTATAGAAGATGTTATGGAAGAAGAGTAGAGTATGCCAGGGAGGGCAGGAAGAATTTTACCCGTTTGCTTTGGATATTGAAATGTAATATAGGAGCAGAAGAGTTTACTGCGGGGGAAGGCAGCTAGTTTTCCAAAGTATGTTCTGTAGACTGCTAACCTGCTAAATTTGGAGACAGGAGATAGTGTGGGTATTTCCATGGTTAAACACTACATATTATAGCCCTCCTGTGGAGATTCACTATGAACATTAGCAAATTAGCAGCTTTAAGAAGTCCACTACTAAAAAC
This sequence comes from Physeter macrocephalus, assembly GCF_002837175.3. NCBI lineage: Eukaryota > Metazoa > Chordata > Mammalia > Artiodactyla > Physeteridae > Physeter > Physeter macrocephalus. Next base: position 16,998,107 of record NC_041226.1, on the reverse strand, counting down.
AAAAGCACAAACCTATTCAACTTGCAGTTCCCATTGTAATTACTCATGGAACCCTTTTTAATAGAATAGCACCTATAAACAACCTTGGGAACAAATTTTGGAGAAACAATGGCACTAGACAGCTGCCAACACTGCAGGAGAGTATGAGCCCAAAGCCAGGAGAATCCCTTTGTGCTGATTTCATTAGTTGCATAACATTTCCAGAGCTACTTAACAAAAGTGAGCAAATAGGGATCTGTAATACAAGATCAAGCAAGAAAAACACAAACCCACAGATGACTCCTGAATCCTTATTTTGATCACAAATATTGGTCTTCTGAAATGTTAACTCTTACCAGAGATAAAATGTATGAGATGAGGATGCTGGGACATGACAGGCAATGGGTCTTAGCCCATGTCTGTGCAAACATGTAAATGTCAATTATTGGACCACTACTGTAATACGATGGAGAAAAAAGCTACTTAAATGAAACCTCAGTTGCAGTTTCAAGAAATTCAAAGAGCCAAGCCCATCTAACCAAAAACTCATTCATACCAACCAGTCGACCCCTTTTCTCACATTGTGCCAGGGTGCCTGGACTCTAGCACAAACGCATTTACTATATTCTAGCTGATAAAGAACCTTTGCTCATTTCATTAACATTTACTTTAAATGTTCAGATGGCATACTTGATAGTAATGAAGTCACAGATTAGTAAAAGTTTCTCGTGACCATCAACCATTCCTTATACACACAATTCTGATCTGGGCACTGCATCTCAGTTTGCTCAATGAGTTAGTGAGACAGGCTAGTTAGTATAGAGAAATTTGTTTCTTTTCTAAAAGATCCTACAGAAAAAGACCAACTGCTACAATCAATCAGATTCTGCACTGGTTTTAGGACAAGCGATGGCAAGTGAATGTTTCCGTCGATTTTTCTCTTCCTCTGGCCCTTGCCTGGTCCCCTTCACTGATGCTGCAAAATATCTGTTCCTTACAGTGAACACAGCAACTCACAATTTCCTGTGTATGCCTTATTTACAAGATGGATGATACGCTGCGTATTCTGTACTCCACTGGTATTATTCTCTCCCAACATTCATCTGCCATCCCCTTGTATGTGCATGAGAAATGCAAAACAATTTAAATATTAGTCTAAGATCAAACAAAGAAGCCCCCTCAAAATACATGTCCATCACAATGATTATTTTAAGACTCCTGCCACAGCTCCCTTTCCAGTGCGTGCTACAGTGGACTAGAACACACTTTTCCAAGGTGGTGGCGTCTGTATGGAAGGGTGGGGTGGAAATCGGCACTGCACCTGCTGTCAGAACACCTGCATATGCCCAACTGGACCTCTTGTCAAGTGTGTGGCCTCAGATGACTTCACAGCTCACTCTAAAATGAGAGGGTTGGACTGAACGATTTCTAAAGTTTCTTCTCATTCTAAAGATTCTTACTTTCATTCTTTGTGTCATCAAGTACCATTTCACTGTGGAGAGTTGTTTAAAAATGATTGATGGCTAAATTACAAAAACCTGTCAATTCCTCTAACGCTTGGATCACTCAGACTCCTATTTGCTAAGCTTATAATATCTTTGAAATTGTTGGCATACAACTATTATAGTTCTAACTTCGCATTTTCTTTGCAAATTCTAGCCAATAAGGCAAGATAATTGCATACCTGATATACTCAGTATACAGAATGCAGTCATGAGGCATGAGACATTTTTTATACACTGCCTTTTAAGGCCCATAGTACAAACCTCTGACCGTCATTTAAAAGTGGCTCTAAAATGCAGCCCAAGAAGGTATTCAAGGGAAATCATCTCAGAAGCTTGCTGAATGTGCAGATTCCTGGGCTCCAGAATTTGCATTTTAACACGTACTATGGCAATTTATACCACCGAAATTTTAGAAATACTGACTAAAGATTTCAACGGTAACTAGAAATTATTTTTGAAAATTAACTATTGAAAAAAATGGGGCACAGCCCTGAATGTTCATCTGAGGGGTTATTTATGAGATAATTGACCAAATTTGAGGTTTCAAAAGTTGCATAAATTATTGTACCTTAAAACCTCCCGAACAAATCTCTTCCTAACTACACAGTAAGCAGCATATATGAACAAGACTGTAAGTAAAGTCCATTCTTTAAAAATGTACTCAAATCTTTCAACTAAATGCATCAAAATGCAAATAAACAATCACATTTTTATGTCCTGGGATTAGGCCAAGCTGGCGTTTATGTTTCTGAAGCAATCCACAAAGCCAAGATCGAGGTTTCAGAGGAAGGCACCAGGGCATCTGCAGCTACAGGTATGTTCCTAAGAGCACAGTGTCAGCAACACTCCGTCAGCTGCTTCCCCCTTATCTCCCTCTGTTAGATTTATCCAGTTCAACCTTCACACTTCTAAGCCTCCCCACTAAAAACCCAAGTCCAGGTGTAGTAGAGCAGTCTAAAAAAAGAAATGCTAACAGAACAAAGTTTTTGAAAACTGATGGGAGAAAAGAGATAGCCATTTTGAAAAGGATTTGTAGCACGACCCCATAAACAAGGAATAGACTCATTCTGAAAATCACCTTCAGGAAGCAATTTATTCCACGGAATATTTTGAAAATAGGACACAGTGTTGGCTAAGTGGTATCTTTTCTCTTTAATTTTCCCATTTGCACCCCATCATAACACTAAACAATGCTGTATCATTAGGATGCTTTTATTTCTCCAAAAATCAAGGCATATAAGTGACTTCGAATCCAATTTTAATAGTGACTTTCCTCAAATGAAGAGAAAATACAAGGGGATTCTATTCTTTATCTTTCCTGCAGCTCTGTTGTTACTGAAAAGGTCTCGGATTCCTATTTTTAAAGCAGATCGGCCATTCATCTTTTTCCTGAGAGAACCCAACACAGGTATTACAGTATTTTTTGATAGGAGTCACATAAATTAAATATTTATCAGCATCTCTCTAGCAACAAAGCCTCATTTGTCCACCCTAACCTAAAACAAGCATTCCTTCTAGCTGGTTTCCATGGTGCTTCAGAAGCTTCTCAGTTGCTATGTCATGTATCCTGAGAAAGGGGAATATTTCATAACTACTGAGGAAACTAATATCCTCTGTGGCTTTTTTGCCTTCTGTTTCTCTCAGCTCATTTATAGTTGATGTAGGTCTTTAAAAAAATCAGGTTTCTACTTCTGGGGAGACTTAAAAAGTCATGAAAGTAAAATAAATGATCAATCTTTTTTCCCCATTGTTGCCGAGCTTTCTTGGCCTTGTAGGAGGAAAGAATTCCTTCAGGCCACTAGCGTGTCCAAGCAGCCCTCTGGCTCTCAGCACCCCTAGTATCCTAGGGAACGCACCTGCATTTCTATAGTTTTCCTGGAGATCTTTCTCAAGCTTGCTGAAGTTACACAAAAATCGAATGTTCGCCCTAGTACTTGTTAAGTCCCGCCATACAACCTCATCTTAATCCAAAGAGGGGATGGTACAGGCAGAGCCTTGGCACATCAGAAGGACACGCAGGAGTCCTTTAAGCATCAACAACAGTGAACAACGTATTCAAATTATTCCTCTTAATGTTGCCCCACCCTCTCTGGCAATTACTTATCAGCCTAGGAAAGAAAAAGAGATTCTCAGTAAAGAGTTGTTGGCAAGTCTAAACAACGTGCTAAAAAGAAACAGGATGGAACAGGACTAACAAAATCAAGCAAAAGTGGATCTACTTTAACTAAACATCAGGCATTATTTTTATTTATGGAGAGAAAAAAAGTCAAGTTAGAATAATGAAAATTACGCATAGGTTTTACACAAATTGTTAAGGAAATACTGTCAACATCATTTTATCTGAGAATCATTTGCATACTGCTGTAACTTGTGCTAGAAATCAAAGAGACACTTGTGACAAAAAGGATGAAGATAATCATTCACTAGGAAATAATCTATTGGGGGATTATTTGGGGAGAAAAAGTCCATCAACAAAATATATCCTCTTAGTATTTCACCATAATCATCCCAACCCCCTATTTATTAGATGAAAATGTCACTTATCACTCAGAACAGGCAACGGAGAGCCCTCTCTTAGAAAGGATCCAGGTCAAAAAATGAAAGATGAAAAAAAAATGACAGGTTCTACTCCCTCAAGAAACAAAGAAACAGGACTAAACTTGAGCAGAAAGGTCACTGTCAAAAGCTCATAGCCAATAAAGGTTGATGACAGTTAAGAGAGAACAGTTTCTTTTGGAATTCAACCGCATAAAATGATGTAAAATCTTTGAACTACCTAGTAAAGGACACACCACTGTTTCTGTGCTAAGAGTTTCCAGAACGGCCATAGTAAACAGAATGAAAATACAATCCAACGCCAGTTCCATAATCCGCCGCACGTCTAAATAACAGTCCTTGTGAATTTATTTACCTCTCTTTCTGGGAGGTACTTGCTCATAACACACAAGGCAAAGTGGCTATTCTTCTGGTGACGGGGTATTGAAAGGACAAATGAGTCTCAGCCTTCAATACACCAAGCTGACAAAGCTTACTGATAAGGGTAAATAATGACTCAATCAGCTGACAAATGGGACACATACAAGAACATTACAAAAAATGATCTTAACCTGAAAATTAAACTGTTGGAGAACATCATTTGTCCAGCCTACAGTCATCCATCCATTGATCTAAAGGGCCTAAAAGACATGATATTCCCCTCAAATGTACTCCCCCTCCCCTTTGCTTACAAAAATTCTGCAGTATTTCACTAATTCAACTAATATGCCCAGTTTCTTAAAATGTAACAAAAACCTGCAAGAGATGAGATAATAAGCTTGAATTTTGATGGGTTTCAAAGCTTGTGACTAGGTTTTGGGATGAGGGCCTAGAGTATGGAGGCAGAGAGATTAAGGACAAAAAGAGGAGACGGAACAAACTGCTTCTTTCCAACTCCCTCTAGGGTTCGTACCCCAAAATGTATTAAAGGTCAAGAGTCTAAAGGATTATTACCTCATGAGCAACCTGTGAAATGCAAATAAGAACTTTCTGATAAGGAAAGTGGCCACATATTGGACTAGACTGAGTCCCTTTCCTAAATATTCCTGTTAAGTATTAACTTCTATCTGAATGACTTATAGTCCCCCCTCCTGTTAATCTTCAGAATCTAAACATACATAATTTAAAACCAGACAGTATATTCTGGATTTTGTGTACCTCTTGTTGAATTTAGCAATGTGACTGCAGCTAATGACCTTAACAATTCCATTTACTAAACGATACCCTGCTTAAAGGTATTTTGTAGAGGTGAAAAAATGTTTAAAGAATTGCATATGAAAATACTATTTAACACTACATTAAATGCTTTTTTTTCTTGACAGCATTTGTCTTCAGTATTGGGAGAGTTTCAAATCCCTTAAACTGAATTAACAGATCTCAAGCATGTTCTCCACTTTCATCTATGCTTTGCTTCATAAAAAGTTACAATTTCATTTTGCTATACCCTTAAGTTTAAAAATGTTCTGCTGAAGTATAAAAAGATAAGGGTATGTGATTTTCAAATATTATAAACCTAAAAATACTTCAATTTTACCATAATTTTATAAATTTATTTCACCCTCTCTTAATCTAAATGTATTTTAGCCTTCTTTTCTACTGGTTATCCCAAAAGCACTACAAGGCACAGCAGTGATCTATGAATGGTAAGTGAGTCAGGTCACAGGGTCACGTCCTCAGTAAGGACACGTGAGGCCATGCTGGACTGAGGGCGGACAGTGAACAGTGTTCGGTTTTCCTTATCCTGGATAACTTAGGGAGAATGCAAAATGAGCAAAGTCATTTTAAACATGTTTCCTTTCCATTTAGCTTCTAAATAAAATGGAGAGTTGAAGTGTAATAGCAGAGCAGAACAAAGAGATCCCTGTTGAAACCCCAGTCTGTTGTGAGACTCCTGTAAGTATGGCATCAAGCTGCTAAATGCTAGACATTTCAGAGTATGTGGTATCCCCCAAACTTGCAACTCCCTAACTGACGGCTTCACCTTAGTGCCATCCACAATCCTAGTGAGAAAGGAAAAGGGGTTGAAGGAAAGTAAGTAAGGAAACCAATAAAGTCCAAAGGCATCTGCTTTTTAAACAGCTTTAAAGAGTCTGCCTATCCGCCACAGATACCATCATTTCCATTATCTAGGCAGAGACGGAGCATGTTGGAGTGGCCAACAAAATCTAAGAACATAGAGTAAAAAGACAATGCAGATTATGTAACATGTAATTACAGTTAGGTTTAACAAATGTGAACTTCAAGTGGTGTATTTTTCCAATGCTAAAAAGCAAGGCCTTTAAAATTTCCATTATCTTAAGATGGTTTTAAATGATTACTTTAAATGTGATTATTTCCTAAACCACACAAGAGTAAAATAGAGCATTTATTGATGGAATAACAAAAGTGCTTTTCTTAAATATTCTTCAAAATACATTTGTACAACTTACAATAATATATCCAAAATAACTGTATATACAAAACATTGCCTAGTTTTAATGTATGTGCTTTTTTCCCCAAAAATTACAAAGTAACTTCTTTTTTATTTTTTTGGCAAAGTTCAACCTTAACAGAGGTGACAATTTTAAAGGTTGGTTTAAGAAAATAGAACCTGAGGGAAATTGACACGCAAGAGTCAATGACAAGCAAGAGATTTGGAGGAATATTTTTAGTTTGTTAAATAAAAATGTTTTTTAGAGTGATACTTTTCACATTACAAAAATAAACCAAAATGAAGAAAAGGTCACTGTAAAATGATGGAAAAAGGATCTGTAGACTTGCTCTTAGTATTTCAAAAAGCCAACAATGCATGTCAAAAAATGAATGCAAGATCACAACAGTCTTGTATTTACTTTGTATTTGGAGAAGGTAGTGAAATAAGTGGCCACATTCTGTTTTCTTTTAATTGCTATTAATATGGTTGATCTGATTGGCTCTTCGATGAATTTCATCCAAGAAGTTCTCCAGTTGTTCTATTAGCATTCTTTTTTTAAACCTGTATAAAAAAAATAAGTAATAGCACTCTCAATTTCTTTTTAACAAGTAGTTATATATCAGTATAATTTTTTTTTAAAGAGAGAAACTGCCTTGGAAAGATTTTTCAAAGTGAGATGAAAATGAAAAATCAACAACTTTATGATATATAAAATCTCTTGGAAGATTAGCAAATTATTTTATCAGTAGAGTATGATAGTTTGTTCCTAAAACAAATAATCCAGGCCTAAGTACAATGGGAAAGAGGTTATTTCTTCCACAATCAAAAAGAAAAAAGGCGGGGGGGAGGAACCCTAATAAATACAAGGGTTATAAATATTCCAGCAATATGGGCTCCCAAAGCAATGACTCCAATAGCTTCTTATGCTCTTTGAACATTGAATGTTGAATGGAATGTGAATAAAATATGAATATAATTCCCCATAAAATGGAAGAAGAAATGAAATTTGGGCAATTGCATTTAAACTGTGGTGTTCTACTATTACAATTTGAAAACTAGCAAATCAAGGACAATTAGACATCTGTAGTATAGGATATAGCAAATAAAGTTCAAGTGGCAATTTTTAAATTTTTGCGGTAATAAATATAGTAGACTAAAATTGCTTTTGTCTGCCTAAGTATTAATACTGCTGATGCTTTTCAGAATATCCAAAAACACTGCCCAATCTATACCTACTTCCTCTCTACTTGTAAACTCATATGACTACCGACCATAATACTACATGACTCTCTAAAAGGTGGCAGAAGTAGAATGCAGACACCCGGAATATAGCTAAATAGATGATGAAGTTTGAGTTGACAGAATGTTACATAAAGAGCAGAAAGGGTTAAATACTCAACATCAATAATATGAAAAGTTATGGCCTTATCTTGAAACTTCAAAGTAACCTATGCTCTAGCCACTCATAGAGAAAAAAAAAAAAAGAACAGCTTTATCTAAAAAAACCTTTACATGTAGGATGGAAGAAACTGGGGGACTAATTAAAGGGTGGGTATCTTGGAAGGTCAGATGAGACAAACACTAAGTTTTCTTACATTACTAAAATTCTAAAAGTCTTGAAGAAGAAATAAAAAATGCCTTTTTACTCACTAAACTCATACAACTATGCTTTCCAGTTAATTGCACTTCATAGTTACCATTTATAATCTTGATCCACATTCCTTGTACTAAAGTACATAATCCTGGGCTACTGAGGCAATCAGAATAAGGCCCATTTGTCCAGCTCTGGTCCCCTTAATTACATGTTTTCCCACATACAAGTGAACTGCATTCAAATATTGCCTTTCAAGATTACCTTTTATCACTAATATTAACTGTAGTTCAAATACACAAAGGAGAAAAATTAAAGACTATAACATATAAAGACACCAAAAAAGCCAGAGTAGGATAAACAAGAATTATGCAAGAATCTGTAATGTGTAGAGAGAAAGGGTCCATGATTTCTGAAGAATTTCTGTGTAGCTATTTTTTAAGTGAACTTCTTTCAATAAACTGAAAAAAAGAGAGAAGTACTTGTATACAAAGGGGTGTGTCATATACATGCATAACAACACAAGTATAAAATAGATACTGTTAAAATACCAACTACAGAAAACTGGGGACTCACTGCATCATATCATAATGTACAACAGATTATTTACCTTGATGCTTCTTTAATGACATTTTGTAAAAATATTAGTCTTGTTTGTAAACTGCCTTGCACATGCTTCAGTAAAGTGAAGATCCTTTCATATTCTTAAAACAAAAGAAGCAAAAAGAAAAATTAAGTGGCTTTAATTTGCACTCTTATTCAATATTTTTCTATTACAGTTTACTACATCAAGATATACCAAGACAAAACCAAAACTAGTCTACATAAAATTTTCACTGCTCATTAGAGATTTTATAATACACATATTTCATCATACATCAACAAAGATAAAATAACTTTTCAAACACTGCTTTTTTTTTTGGTAAAAGTTCTCAATAGGGTATCAAATATAAAGCTTAGAAGGATGAATAAACAGCTTTTTGGTAGTGCCACAGAAAAATAAGAAGTGGCCCTTACAAAAATCCATCCTTATGACAAATTCTAAATTTGGGGAGCTCACCTGGGGAGTGGATTAAATAGAGAGGGGGCGGAAAATAAGAGTGCTGTCTCACAGGAATAAAGACGCAGATGTAGAGAATGGACTTGAGGACACTGGGAGTGGGAAGGGTAAGCTGGGACGAAGTAAGAGAGTGGCATGGACATACATACACTACCAAATGTAAAACAGATAGCTAGTGGGAAGCGGCCGCATAACACAGGGAGATCAGCTCAGTGCTTTGTGACCACCTAGAGGGGTGCGATAAGAAGGGTGGGAAGGAGACAAGAGGGAGGAGATATGGGGATATATGTATATGTATAGCTGATTCACTTTGTTATAAAGCAGAAACTAACATACCACTGTAAAGCAATTATATTCCAATAAAGATTAAAAAAAAAAAAAGAATATACACGTCGTAATTGGTGGAAAAAAAAAGAATGCTGCCTCAGTTTCAAGTTTTCACATAAAACTCTGCCAAGGACTACAAGCTCCTAAATGGCCAGTACTGAGTCTTACCCACTTCTGGACCACCCATGGGCCACCGCACCATCATAGCAGGTGATCTGCCAACATCTTTGGAATGAATGTCAATAATATTGAAACTTTATCTCACAAAGTTCTTCTGTATTCATATAATAGACAGCTTTCATAATTTTAGTTTTTTAGCCTAAACACATCCCTGATCACTATTATAGTTTAAATCTTAAAATTTAAGATGGTAGGTAGGTACTATGCCTAGAACTTTACAGATACAAAGTCATTTAATAGTCACTACATCTGTCTGGGTTTGCTGTTACCTTAAAATTCCAGTTGCTGGTTGACAGAATGCTCAGGACTATGGGTTCCTGTCAGGGTAGGAACCATGTGTATCTGTGAGTTCCTGCTCCGCTCTCAGTCCCTCCTACTTACCACACCTAACACAGTACTTTGGATATAGCAGATATTCAGTAAGTGTTTGTTGGCTGAATAAAGAACCAAATCTTATATAGCTCATATGTTGTTTAAGAGTGATCTAAAATCAGATCTATGCTTTAGTTTATTTGACTTTTTTTTTTTTTTTTTGAGCACAAACAAATCAAATCTGATGTTTGTCTCTAATTATACATACTTCTTCCTGGCTTCCGGATCTCTTTCATTATTTGTGCTTTTAGTTCAGTGTTGACCTCTTCATGGCTTCTGCAATGCATCAGTTTCTTTCCTTTGTTGAGTGAAGATGCTGGTAGATTCTCTTCAGGACATTGTTCTTTATCTCTTGGCTCCTCGTGATTTTCTAAAAATCCACCAACAGTGAGGTCATTAGCTCCTAAGTGGTCATGGCTGAGAGCCTCTGTATGATTGGTTGGTCGTTCCAGTAAATTGGCTGGAGAAGAAGATGCTGAAAATTCACTTTCCATAGCATTTGGTGTAATATCTGATGAAAGTTGGTCTGCAATGTGATTTTCAACCACATCATCTATTGTCGAATCATTAGTGGCTTCTGAAACTAAAAATAAAAATAAGGAAAAAAAAAAAAAACGATGAGAGCCAATTTCAAAGCACACAGTAAAGAAAACCTCAAAGAAACAATATCACAGCAAATCACAACTGATCTCCCTGACTGATGCAAATTAACAATTTGATATGGTTTTTAAGCTTTGCCAAATATATGGTATATTTCAATGTGAAACATTCACAATATTTTCAAAACCTGTACAATTTTTGCCCTTAGGAAAAAAAATAAAAGCCAGTTTCAAACAACTTTTAGTTCTCTGCTTTATTCTATGGCAATTTTATTGAATAAGTAGGTTTTTAATGCTTTAGGGAAACATATGTGATCAAGATTATCACGGTTATCCTTTTATTAGAGAGTACTAGTTCACTCCAACTTACCTCTACCTTGTAAGTTATTACTGTTTAGAGGCAAAAGTGAACACAGGGAGTTTAAGCTGATCAATATTCTGCAGCAACATACCACCAAACTTCCACAGTGCCCCCTTTTCTTATAACCATCCACAGAGTCTTCATTACTTGAGCAGTGAAGAATAGCTGGTGCCCACTTTAGTTCACTAGACTACTAGACTTAAAAAGCTTGCAAGCTTACTACTTAATATTAGATTATTGCATTTGCTCCTCACAGAAAGCAGCTAAATTCTAAGTTCTCTGATTGCTCACCAAACCACCAGGACACCAGCTGAATTCATCTCTTTACTGTTCAACATGTAAACTCATCCCCACAAAAATTCCCTGAACTTCTGACTCCCTCCCTCCTAAATTCTATTCCATGACGTGCAAACTTTACTGAATAATCTCTAGAGTAACTGCTGCTTTAATCGAAACCCAACTCTCCTGCAAAGAAACTGCTGTCTCTCAAACACTCTCCGTGGACTTAAAATAAGGATGTGGGGCTTCCCTCGTGGCACAGTGGTTAAGAGTCCGCCTGCCAATGCAGGGGACACGGGTTCGAGCCCTGGTCCGGGAAGATCCCACATGCCACACAGCAACTAAGCCCGTGCGCCACAACTACTGAGCCTGTGCTCTAGAGCCCGCGAGCCACAACTACTGAGCCCATGTGCCACAACTACTGAAGCCCACGTGCCTAGAGCCCATGCTCTGAAACAAAGAGAAGCCACCGCAATGAGAAGCCCACGCACCGCAACGAAGCGTAGCCCCCGCCCGCCGCAACTAGAGAAAGCCTGCGCGCAGCAACAAAGACCCAACGCAGCCAAAAATAAAATTAAATTAATAAATGTATAAAAATAAATAAATAAATAAGGTTGTGGAGTCACTAATCCCTTCACCTTCCAATGCCACTTCAAGAACATTTCTCCATGCACTCTTGAAAAATTCTTGCTCTTTTGAGATTTAATTATCCCACTCAACTCATCCTCTCTCTCCTCATCACTATCTTTACTGACCTCCAGAACACACCCGTGGTCACGGATGTCTCTGGCACCTGGTTCACAGACTTCCTTCCACCCCATGTCCCTTGGGACATCATTCTAGGTCCTTACTACTCAGTGTGGTTTGTGGACAAGCAGCATTAGTACCATCAGAGAGCTTGCTAGAAATGCTCATCTTGAGCCCTATCCCAAACAATGTATTAGAATCTGTAGTTTAATTAACCACTCCCCCGACCCCCGCCTGGTTTCACTTACACATTAAGGTTTGAGAAATGCTGTAGTATGTGACATCCATGTCTAAGGACATCACCTGCTAAGAACCTGGCCTCCCAATTCCTCAATTTCTCATCTCCAAGGAACTTTTCCACCCACCCATTTGCTTCTCAAGTCAAACACAAATTCAGGGATAGAGGCATGTGTAACCCTCATCTTTGCAGTATTCCTACTATTGCTCTTGAACTCTGCCAGACTTTCACTCCAGCAATTCCTCTACGTTCTCCCTCATATTAATCAGATTCCTTCTAGATATCCACTTTCTTATCTAACTTATATCCCAAAATGTATCACTTTTTAACAGTGTCCTAAATTCTCTCATTCTATTGTCCTCCCATGACACCCGCCAAGAAAAAACCCAAATTTGGTGATGCAATCTATCTTCTTGCTGCAGACTCACATGTGGAATGATGAGCAGGCACTACTGGAGAAATATGACACAGCTCTACAGAGTGGTCACGGTCACCACCTGTACCTGGATCTTAGCACTGCCTAGCAGTCTTATTACAACCTTTTCTCCCTCTACCACAAAAAAAAATCATTCAAACCTTCTCCACCGTCTTAACATCTCTGACTTTCCCAATGTCTCTTTCCTCTCAGCAGTACACATCACCTCCAACTTCACAGAGGAAAGCAAAAGCAGAAAGAAGGTGAACTTTCTCGACTTCCCATCATTAAACTTGTGCCCACCACACCCATTCGGCTTTAATGGAAGAATCATTCTTCATGTTGGCTCTGGACCAATCATTCCCCTTTTTTTTTTTTTTTTTAATTTTTGTGTGTGTGTGTGTGTGTGTGGTACGTGGGCCTCTCACTGTTGTGGCCTCTTCCATTGCGGAGCACAGGCTCAGCGGCCATGGCTCACGGGCCCAGCCGCTCCGCGGCATGTGGGATCTTCCCGGATCGAGGTACGAACCCTTGTCCCCTGCATCGGCAGGCGGACTCCCAACCACTGCGCCACCAGGGAAGCCCCAATCATTCCCTTTTGCCTTCTCAGTGATTTTGTGATTATACTTTCTCTCATCTTCATTTTCAGCTGTTCTCTCTCTATTGGCTCCATCACACCAGCATTTAAATATATTCAACTCTGTCATCTTAAAGACCTACAGAACTATTCCAATACTCTCAAATGATTTGTTTAAGAAGTATCTGAGGGCTTCCCTGGTGGCGCAGTGGTTGAGAGTCCGCCTGCCGATGCAGGGGACACTGGTTCGTGCCCTGGTCCAGGAAGATCCCACATGCCACGGAGCGGCTGGGCCTGTGAGCCATGGCTGCTGAGCCTGC
>NC_041226.1:16979877-16984549 GCF_002837175.3 Physeter macrocephalus | reverse complement strand
GCCCACGTACCGCAAAAAAAAAAAAAAAAAAAAAAAAAAAAAGTATCTGAGACCACCAACCACTCAATTCTCTTTCCATTTAGCTTCCATAACACTAAATTATTCCCTATTTTCTCCTCTTTCTTGGATTCTTCCTTTCTTCTCAATCTCCTTTTCCGAACCTTATTTCTCCTCTTAACTTTGGTACTTTCAAAGTTCTGCTCTAGGCTTTTTCTTCTGTTTCCCTTGGTTACTCCAGTGGGACTTAAGGCTGCCTCCCATACCTAGCTCTCTAAGCCCAGTCCTCTTCTCGTAAGTTCCAAACTCAGTGATCCATCTTCTAACTTAGGAAATCCACTTGGCTATCTAACAGACACTTCTAAACTAAACTCATTCAACCTCTCTTCTTCCACTCCACCCCTGACACACTGAAATACCCAGGGTCTCTCAACTCCTCCCTTGCCCTGTCTCCATCATCCAACCAGTCATCACCAAGTCCTTTGCTGATATATCCAAGTATTTCTCCAATACAGGTTCTTCTCACAACCACACTCCCAGGTAACCATTAGCTCTTCCCTGTGTTTCCTAACTGGTTTCTGTGCAACTGTAACAATTATTTAACAACATCAAATACCCAGTCACTGTCCACAATCTCCAATTACCTTATATAGTTTCTGTTTGTGGAAAGTTTGCTTTTCTTTGATTCAGAGTCCAAATCAGACCTGGACATTGCAATTGATTTACATGTCTTTTAACTATCTTTTAATCTATAAAATTCCTTCTGTACCTCTTTTTTTCTATGCATTTTTTTTTCTGGAAAAATACACACACACACCAGATTCTTTGTCCTATAGAGTTTCCCACAATCTGGATTTTTCTAATTTTATCCCTGTTTTGTTATTTAACATGTTTCTCTGTCCCTTATATTTCCTAAAAATTGGTAGTTAGAGAGGCTTGGTCAGATTTTCAGTTTTTTTTTGGGGGGGGGGCAGGACTACCTCAAAAGTAGTACTGTGTAATTCCATCAGGAGGTATCATACTTGGTTTCTCTCCAGTTAAGATGTCATTAGCCATGAATGATCACTACCTATAATTAATGAATCCATTAATTAAGGGTTCCCTACATCAATTCTCATTCTTCCCTAATAATATGCCACACAGTAAAGTCAGCCTGGCCTTCATAAACTGCTAATCAGATCGGATCACTACCTCTTTAAAACCTTTCAATGGATTCTCATTGTCCTTCGAATAAAGTCTAGAATCTTTATAATGGCTTCCAAGACCCTCTATGGTTTAGACTTAGCATGTATATCTTTCAGTTCTCACTTTGCCTCATTCCCAACAACCCTTGCTATAACCAGCATTCTTTCAGTTCCCTTAATGCCCTGCTCTTTACTGTATGCCTCTGCACATACTCTTCTTAGACGACTCCTGAGGCACAGGCCAATGCATAGCTTTAGTTTACTAATTCCCATTCATCCTGCTAGTACTGGCGTAAACAGAACTTCCTCAGTAAAGTGCCTTTGACCCCACGGACTAAGTCAAATCCTCTTGCCAAATACTTCCACAACACACTTGACCTCCCTTTTGTAACACTGATCACACTTCTAATGAAATGTTCAATGACTTTCTTTCCTCACTCATTATAAATAAAGGCAGAGATCACTATTGTCTTGTTCACTGCTATACCTCAATGCCTAGCACTATCTAAATTAGCATATCATTTAAGAATTAGTTGTTGAATTAAACTGAAATTGAAAACCATCTTTCTGTGGGTGTTGATAATGCCCCTTTAAAAACTGTTATTTTTAAATACTTAAGATTTGCAAATGATATGTCAAATCATGATAGCTATTAAGCATAATGAATATATGAAATGTTCAATAAATGGTCATTAAAAAGACATTTTAAAAAAGACATAAAAATGATTACATGCTAATTTAGAGTAAACAAATATCTTCTCTAGACACTCTTGGACCTTATCAATTTTCTATAATATATTACAAAATATTACAAAATATTTTTATAAAAATCTTTCCCATGAAGAACCAAAGAGCAGCAAATAACATTTAAAGAAAAACTCTTACTTTTATGAAGAGGAAGGGGTTTAAGAAGATCTGGCTGTGCTTGAGTCATAGGTACAGGTGGTCCTTTTCCTCCAATATGATTGTTCACAACTGGATTCTGTTGTCTGCCTCTTAGTAGTGGAGACATACAGCGACGTCTTTTAGGGATGCCTTGCATATTTGGTTCTCCAGGTCGTTTATGTTTATTTTGAGGTCCAGCCACAAATTCATCTGCCTCATCTATCATCATACCCTGTAACAAAAAAAGAATATAATTTCCCTAGCTTTACATACAGTTTTTAATCACACAACTAATTCCAATTCCCAACAAAATAACTATATTTTAACTGTTGACATTTATTAGGTATTCTACCAAGAAAACAGCTTCAGCTTTCTTTAGTTAAATTAAGAACTGCTCTCTCCACAGTGCCTAGCACAAATAAATTATATAATGGAACATTTCAAATTTACCTTTTTATCCAGCTTAAAGGGGTTGCCAAATGTATGCAACCTTCGAGGTTGATCAGGATCAAGTTCTCTTAGTGGAGAAGGTACTTGCTTGAGGTATTCCTGGTAATTCCCCATTTGTGCTATAGGAACACTGTGCACTTGATCTTTTCAAACAGAATAGAGCAAAAACAGAAGTTAACCTCACTAAAACTACCTTCCAACTGGTTATCAAATAATGTCTTCTTATGTATGAATGCTCTCTGGTTTATTCTAGTCAATCTTTCCTTACCACATAGTCTAAATTATTTTGTCACCATTATAAATATTGTGACATAAAATCTTGTGATTTTTTTTAAAATAAAATTTTAAATACTTGATTTTATCTTCTAAACAAAGCAAAAATATTGCAGTTAATTTCAGTGTATAGAATAAGCATATGTGTAACCTTTCTATGAAAAGGAAATGTCTCTTCTACTCTATTCCAAATAAGCAGAATTTAATTAAAGCAGAATTTACAGAAGAGATATCACATAGATGACCCTTTTTATATAAAACTATAGTTGAAATGCTTACGTGAGAGTTGGCAAAGGGTTAAGTTCTCATCTGACTTGATTTGTAGTAGGTGCCATGGGTACAGTTGAAGGAAATACCAGAATATGACATATATTGGCCATCCAGAGTTAAACTAGTTAAACTACCAGATACTAGTAGATCACAAGAAAATGATTTTGTTTGTGCGTGTGCCTGTTTATGTGAATGTATGAAGAAAGCCAAAAAGGAAACTAAGCTGCTAGCAAAGGTCGTTACCTCTGGGGAATAGAATTTGGGGCAACAGTGATGGTAGGACGAAGTGTAGAGAATCAGGGATGACTCACTTTTTACTTCATTCAATGAGAATGTAATACTACTGTTATAATTCTTTAAAAAGTTACAATAACACTCTATGTATTTCCAATATAAAGAAATAAGTTTACTGAAGAAATACCAACATTAGAACCATAATCTAACCTTCATCCTGTCCTTTAAGAAATCTGCGGGTGCTCTTCAAAAGATTAGATCTCATTCTTGTTAAGTGATCCAAAAGATTCCGTCTTGGTATGTCATAGGCATTTCTAAATGTCTGTGGCTTCAAATCCTGTTAAAAAAGATTTAAAGACAAGATTTATTTTCAAACATAGAATTAAGAGACTGAAATCTCTAGCCTGCAGCATAGCTTTGAAAATAAGATACACAAGTTAACTAACTAGCTTAAAAAAATAAAGAGATATGATGCAATCTTACTGTACTGTTTTAATAACCAAAAGATAAAAATTTGGTAGTGAGACTCAACCAAATAATCTCAAACTCATATCTGTCCAAGATTTTATTACATACTCTGGCCAAGAGAAGTAAATAAAAGCTTTGATGTATAATTTACATACCATAAAACTACCCATTTTACATAAACAGTTTGATGAGTGTTCATAAATGTATAGTTGTGAAACCACCACTACGATCCAGTTTTAGAATATCTCCATCATCCCAGAAAGTTCCTTGTGCCCATTTGTAGTCAATCTTTATTCCTATCCCCAAGCAACCACTAATCTACTTTCCTTCTCTCTACATTCCATTTTATAAACGGAATCTTGCAATATGCAATCTTTTCTATCTGGCTTCTTTCACTGAGCATGTTTTTGAGATTCAACCATGTTGTTCATGTATTGGTGTCTATTCCTTTTTACTGTCTTTTCCTTTTTACATGGATATACCATATCTCTATCCATTCATCAGTTGATGAACACTTGGACTATTTTCAGTTTGGGGCTGTTACTAATGCTGCTATGAACATCTGCATACAAAGCCTTTATATACACATATTTTCATTTATCTCGGTAGATACCTACAAGCAGAACTGTTGGTATATAGCAATATTTACCTTTCCTAAGAAACTGCAAACTATTTTCCATCAAAAATGTGTAAGAGTTCCAGTTGTTCTACAACCTTACCAACACTTCATATTTTTCAGTCTTAAATTTTAGCCATTCTAGTGGGCATAAAGTGGGATCTCAGTATGGTTTTTTTTTTTTTGTTTTTTTTTTTTTTTTTTTTTTGCGGTACGCGGGCCTCTCACTGTTGCGGCCCCTCCCGTGGCGAAGCACAGGCTCCGGACGCGCAGGCTCAGCGGCCATAGCTCACGG
>NC_041226.1:16954197-16979620 GCF_002837175.3 Physeter macrocephalus | reverse complement strand
GGCCCCACCCGTGGCGAACCACAGGCTCCGGACGCGCAGGCTCAGCGGCCATAGCTCACGGGCCCAGCGGCTCCGCGGCATGTGGGATCTTCCCGAACCGGGGCACGAACCTGTGTCCCCCGCATCAGCAGGCGGACTCTCAACCACTGCGCCACCAGGGAAGCCCCCTCAGTATGGTTTTAATTTGCATTTCCCCAGTGGCTAATAATGTTGAACATCTTTTTATGTGCCTGTTCAAGTTTGTATATGAGCTGTCTGTTCAAATATTTTGTCTGTTTTTTTTATTGGATGTTTGTCTTTTTATTATTGAGTTCTATGAGTTCTTTATATATTTTGAAACAAGTTCTTTATTCAATACATGCTTTTCTCCCAGGCTGTAGCTTGCCTGGGAGAAACATCAAAGTTTCTTCTGAAGACAAAAATTTCAATTTTAATGAAGTTCTATTTATCAAGTTTGTGTGTGTGTGTGCTTTGTGTGTTATATTTTAGAAAACCTTCATTGACCCATAATCCAACATCTTAAAGATTTCTTCCTGTTCTGTTGTAGAAGTTTATAGTTTCAGTTCTTATATGTATGACTATGATCACTTCAAGTAATGTGAGGTAAGGGTCAAGTTCATAATTTTGCATATGGATAGCCAATTGTTCCCAGGCTATCTGTTGAAAAGACTGTCTCCTAACCCACTGAATTATTTTGGCACCTTTGTTAAAAATCAATTGACTCTACGTGTGAGGGCCTACTTCTGTTCTACTGATCTATATATTTTTCCTTATGCCAACAACACAACAGGTTGATCACTGTAGCTTTACAGTAACTTCTAAAATTAGATAGTGCAATTCTTCCAGCTTTATTCTTTTCCAAAATCGTTTTAGCTACTCTAGGACCTTTACACTTCCATATAAGTTTTAGAATCAGCCTGCCTGTTTCTACAAAAAGACTATTGGGATGCAGATCTCTTTAATGAGTATTCACAAAGCACTTCAGGATCATGCTGTGTACCCAAGGTCAGCACTACAAAAGTACCAAACTACAGTGAACTCTACCATTAGCTATGTAACTTTAGGCAATCTCTAAGCCTGTTTTCTCGTCTATAAAATGAATGGGATGGTTTGCTCTTTGCAGTCCATCCATTCATCCACTCACCATGTACAGTGTTTAACTCTAAAATCTAATGATTCAATAATAATATAATTGATCATTATTCTGTGGAGGTACAGAAGTTCGGACAAACCGAGTATCAGTTAACAGAAAATCTGCCACATTCAACAATATAACAGACTATTAACTACATCAGTACTAAATTCACATAACCATTACCTTATTGAGCAAAGCAACTTGGAACCCAGTGTATTCTTTCATATTAAGGTCTAGCAGTCTGTGAGGAACATCCTCTGAAATTCCCTGGAGCAGCTGTTGAAAATCTTTCCTATAAGCCATTGATAAACCATGTGATCTGCTTCGGACTTTAATTCCAGTTTCCTGTACTACTTTTTTGCCTACAGAACCGATGACTCGATCAGATTCTATTTTCGCCTAAAGCAAAAAAAAAAAACCACAAAAGTTGTCCTGACATAATCTGAAGTGGTAAATTAAATGCTAATCGTTTTGGTCTTCCATAAATTAAGTATTTATTATATTTTAAAAGTACATAAGAAATTAAAAACTCTACTTAAGTAGAGAAGTTTATGTCAAGTCCTTGGTAAACTGAACATAGTTTAAACAATAATGTCTTAAGATTTTAAATCATCACGATTCTTACCTTTTGGAGCAGGGTACACAAACACAGCTTCAATTTATTTTATTTATTAAATACCCACTACACCTAAACCATGAAATGTAAATGTACCCTAAATAAAAATATATATTTCCAATTCAGAAGTGAAATAAAATTAGAAAAAAAAAAAATCTCATCAATATTTACTTAAAGACATTATTACTAGCACATAACTAAATGTTCATAGATATGGCAAACACTGATGGAGTTTTTCACTGGAAAGCAAATAGCAGTATTTTGATTCTTTCCAACCTACATTTCAATTAGCACTTGAAGTAGAGATGGCAGAAGTACTGGAAAAATTGTGTTTTATACAATTTTAATAACTTGGCAGTCGAAGTGTATACTGCTTGACTACTGTAGTATCTATTAACATGATTTATGCCCAAAATGACAAAATTCAGTATTTTTACAAATATTTGAAAAGAAACTCCCATTTTGAAAGAAAAAGCTATAGGTTTAAAACATAAAGCAAAAGAAACTGACTTTTTTGTCTAAGAAAAACAACTTTCTAACATAAATTTCCCAAAAGAAAACCAAGAATGTTCACATACAGGAAGGCTAGGACCACATTAATAAAGCCATTTTCACAAACTAGGAATTATTGCTTGAAATTATCATTTCAAAACATAGCATACCATTTACTTGAGACAGAATTATGTTAATATATGATATACATGGTTTTAAAATTTAATACATTAATATGATGGAATTCTATTAGAATCATCAAGAACTAACATCTGGCCTATTGACCACCTTAGCCAAAACCATTCAAAATACTTAATGGCTCTATTTCTTAAC
Organism: Physeter macrocephalus; assembly: GCF_002837175.3. Classification (NCBI taxonomy): domain Eukaryota; kingdom Metazoa; phylum Chordata; class Mammalia; order Artiodactyla; family Physeteridae; genus Physeter; species Physeter macrocephalus. Next base: position 16,977,044 of record NC_041226.1, on the reverse strand, counting down.
ATTACCTGCTGACTCAATTTTTTGAGGTATGAAATGACACTGTAACTAAGTCCATATTCCATACTGTCTGCTATTAGGTTAGGTGCTCCCATCATTCTAACAGCTTTCTTCAAAGGCTACAGGAAAAAAGAAAATACCACTCAATCCTGAGCTTGTCAAAAACTTATAGCTATATGTATTGTCAATTTTGAAAATTCCGCCTCCCAAAATGTCTCCTTTTCTTCAATAAGAGTCACATAATCTTATTTGTACTTCATTAAAATGTTTGTCAGTGGTATGAAAGGCAGTTTGAAATACTAAACAAGGATTAGAGGCTATAATAACACCCAGAGCAAGAAAGGGTGAAGTCCTGGACTTCTTGGCATCATTGGAGACACTAAGTTTAGAAGAAGAGGGCAGGAGATTCATTGCAGAGGTTGATTTGATAGAACTCGGGTAGTAAGTAGAAAGAGGAGTCAAGGAAAATAGAAGATTTCTACCTTGGGTAACTGGAAGAGTTGTGGCTCGACCCCTCACTAGCTTTGTGACCCTGTACCACGTAATATAACCCCTTTGTGCCTTAAGTTTCTCATGTGTAAAATGATAATAGTAGTATCTACCTCATAGGGTTGTCATGGGATTAAATGAATTAATACATGTAAATACATCTGGCACACAGTAAGCATTCAGTAGGTATTAATCATTACTACCACTATCATTAGCTGAGCTGAAAAACCAGAAACAAGCTGTGAAGGAAAAACGAGGAGGCAAAAATCATCTAATATTTACTATGGATGTGATATAGTGATTTTCAATTGTAAGGACTAATAGAGAGCCACTTTGTGCAAGGAAAAATATCACTAGCAGGACTGTCTAGCCCATGTGAATGGGACAGAGTCAGAAAAAGGATGATAACCACCCAATGACATATTAGAAAGTGTACAAAGGCACTGGTGTCAAACTGGAATCAAATCCCAGATCTGATATTTAATATTCATGTGGCTTTGGCTAAATCCTCCCAGTTGCTATGAAACATAGGAGTCAAACATATGCAACAGTTCATATTCAAGTGTTTCTTCCTTTTCCCTCTCTTACATAGCAGGCACTATGTGCTAGACACACACAACTTTTCTCTTACAACTATAACATATGATTTTCAAAGTTCAAGAAATTAGTGTTCTTATTAGGGACCATTTAGAAAGATTAGTTACAGTCAAATACTGTAACATTCCTGCAGTAAAAGCAGAAGTAATGTTTTAAAGTGCTTTTAGTGTAGGTCTTTTTGTTAAGAAGCTACTTTTCACAAAATAAATAAAGTAATATATTTAATAATATATGCATTATTGGTCCTATCTATTATGATACACTAGGTTTTAAGTAATATTTCTGGAGACTTAGGGACTAATGCAACACAAACCTTTTTTTGTACCCTTAAAGGGAAATAATTATAAAACTGCAATTTTAAAAGGTAGTATAACAATTGAGGTTAAAAGCTTAAATTGTAAAGCCAGGCTGCCTGGGATTGAATTCCTGACCCCCAAATATTAGCTATGTAGCCTTGGATGAATTATTTAATCTTTTAGTGCCTCAGTTTCCTCATCTGTAAAATAAGAACAGTGATTTCTGCCTCATAGGGTTACCATATAAATTAAATGAGGTTAATACATGCTTAGGATAGAACCAGGCCTGGGTAACCATTTATATATATATATATATATATATATATATATATATATATTCTCATTATCATCATTATTCTGCAAATCACTGAAACATTTCTTTCCCATTACATTTATATGGGTCATTTGTACACTCAATTTTCATGACATTTATTCTATAACAGCAATAAATAAAAGTTTTAATACCTACAGTAAACTATAAGCATAATATAAAATTTTATAACAAGTTCTATTTTAACAATAATATTCTTACCCCAAGATAGTAGGGAGGCATTGTCTTCAAATAACTTTCAAATGACTGTCTCCATTTCAATGTTGGTTTTGCCTTATGTACTTTAAACAAGTCATCTATAAATTTATAATGTGAACAAACTATCATCATTCATTGTTTTCACACACGAAAATCAAGTCAAATAAGTTTCATTTTTAAAGTCTGCTTTCTTATTTATATAAGAGAGAGAGGAACATCTGACCTATATTTTTAACAAAATTAAAGGTGGTAAAATTTTTGGTTCTGGCATTTTTGAGTAGTAATACCACTTTAAAAATAAAAAGGTGCCAATTATGGTCTAAAATTAAATGTAATAATAAAGGTAGAATCAGAAAATACACAAGGAAAATCTAGATATGAAACAGATTTGAAGACAGAAACAAAGTATGCATGATGTTTTCTATAAAATATACCTACTAATATTTTGTCTGTAACCTTTAAATCTGATGTAGTTCCATGAAGGGAAAGATGTCTTCTCCAACAGTACCCCTCAAAAAATTATAGCCAAATGGTCCCCAGAAACCAACTTTAGGCTTATCATATTATTTTAGAACAAATTCATCATTTAAAATAATTTGCCAAATGAAAATTAAAAGTATAGATAAATCCTTAGAAAATACTCAGATCTTATAAATATGATATGCTTCTACAAAATGTCTAATTATTTACTGAATACAAAGCCTGCATTACTAATTCTAACTATGTAAGAAATCTAATTGCAAAAAACTTAGAGAATACTTAATTTAGAAACTTAAAATATAACATCTTCAATAGTTTGCAGAATCAAAAGTAGTTTGACACTGACTTTCAATTTACCAGAAACATGCACGGGTTGCTATAACACAACCTTATACAGCTCCAGTATTTTAGAGTATTAAAAAAAAAAATCTTCATTAATTTCCAGAAGACAAGAAAACTTAGAAAGGGAGGGACGTTCCCAAAGTTTGTTTTTAGGAAAAATTTGTATGTACGCTAAGCCACAGAGAATGTGATGAGAATAACTTACCTAAAAGGGGAAGGAGGACTGGGTAATTGTAAGGCATCACAAATAAGTTGACACAGTTCAGTGCTGTACTGGCTTTCAAGTAACCAAAGGGATGGCCAAGTTCGCTATATTTTGCACTATTGCTCACATATACCTGTTAAAAAGGAGTAGTTAAAACTTCACATTTAATAACCTTTACAGAATGTTATATAAACCACGGATTCAATTTAACTTTTTAAGAAACATCAAATTAAATTTTTAGAGATTCTCATACTGAGTGAAGCAAGTCAGACAGAAAGACAAATATCATATGATATTGCTTATATGTAGAATCTAAAAAAAGGCTACAAATGAACTTATCTACAAAACAGAAATAGAGTTACAGATGTAAAAAATAAAACTTATGGTGTGGGGAGTGGGGAGGGATAAATTGGGAGACTGGGATTGACACATACACACTGCTATATATAAAACAGATAACTAATAAGGACCTGCTGTATAGCACAGGGAACTCAACTCAGTACTCTGTAATGCCGTATATGGGAAAAGAATCTAAAAAAGAGTGGATAGGGCTTCCCTGGTGGCGTAGTGGTTGGGAGTCCACCTGCCAATGCAGGGGACACAGGTTCGAACCCTGGTCGGGGAAGAGCCCACATGCCGTGGAGCAACTGAGTCCATGCGCCACAGCTACTGAGCATGTGCTCTGGAGCCCACGAGCCACAACTACTGAGCCCACGTGCCACAACTACTGAAGCCTACACGCCTAGCGCCCGTGCTCCACAACAAGAGAAGCCACCACGATGAGAAGCCCGCGCACAGCAACAAAGAGTAGCCCCTACTAACTGCAACTAGAGAAAACCTGTGCGCAGCAACAAAGACCCAGTGCAGCAAAAAAAAAAAAAAAAAAAAAAGAAAAAAAAAAAAAGAGTGGATATATGTATATGTATAACTGATTCACTTCGCTGTACACCTGAAACTAACACAACATTGTAAATCAATTATACTCTCAATAAAAATTAAATAAATAAATAAAATTTTAAATCGCTATAGTTGTTCAGCTCACCTGCCAACAGGTTTGAGGAGATTTTCTTTCCAGGATAAATTGAGTCAGCGGTGAAGGTTCCAACTCATATTTGTCAAAAGGCAATTTGTCAATAACCATAGGTTCACAGTCTGTACAGGAAAACTTCACTACAGGATGAGATGTACGAGGTGGCTAGACGGGAAAGTCTTATTATTACTCTTTCACAAAGTACCAGAAACAAACTCCTTTTTAGTATCCCTCACTACCAAAGTTTACTCAGTTTCTCAGTTTTACTAGTGAGAATTTAATTTACTACCAAAAGCACCACTAAGCTGAAAGAAAATACTTAAAAATGTAATGCTTAAATTATATAATATTCACAAGAAAAAAAACACTTCAAAATCTATACAGAATTAAAATTTTCGTTAAGTCTTAAAATCAAATTTATCAGAAAAATTAAATGCAAAATTTTGGAATTAAATAAGTGATCATTAATTTTTATATCTAAGAAACAACTAATTTAATAGAAACCTTCCTAAGTCCTCAGTTGTAGGAATTTAACTACTTAGCTTCCAAATTGATGACACACATTGATCAGTACAAATTTTTGAATATACATTAGGGCATATACATATTTATACTTGTAAATTATTAATTTATAGGTACATAATAAAATATATACCAAAATAATATTAAAAATAGAAAAGAGTAAACATACATAGAAGTTCTAATGCTTTCCTTCCCTATTCCAGCAGACTGTATTGGTTACCCCTGTGTTAAATACACCCTACTTTGGAGGCCCTGTTGTAGAGCTGCAAAAACCACAATACTTTAAAGGAAAAAAAAAGCAAGTTATTCTATTTTCCCCTTAACAGTCTCCTTCCTAAAAATCTCACCAAGTGAAGATTGGTGAAGAAAATATGAGCTATGAAGAAATAATGTGAAATTTCACAGCTATAAAGGACTCCTTTTGCCCTCAGTTACTATCTACATATGCTGGTGGCTCCCAAATCTACTGTATAGGGACCAGATCTCTCTCATTTCTCTTATGTATCCAACCACCTACTGTACATAACCTGAATTTTCTATAGGTCCCTCAAATATATTATTACCCAATTCATTATTTCACCCCCAAACCACAAAACCTGTTCTAAAAACCTAGATGTTAGCCTTAATATCTCCCTCTTATCCTCCATACCTGTCACAAAGAATTAGATTAAATGATACCACAAATCCTAAGCCACTTAGCAGAACACATAAACATGGCAGATGCTCACTATTTTAGTTACTGCCCTCTGTCAATGCTAAATTCTCATCTCTCTAAAAATTTACCTGCTAGTTCTTACCACTCTAATTCATGCCTTCATCATTTCTCAGACTATATTAGTACAACTGTTCATTTTTAATTAGTCTCCCTAATTAGTCAGCGCCCTCCAATCAATCCCATGGCCATGAAAGATAAATATAATCATGTAATTTTCCTAACTCAAATTATTGGGTAAAAATAGCAGCCAACCACCTAAAAATAGGGCCAGATCCTTTTCTTTTAATATTGTTTTACAAAGAGCCTTGACAATACGGTCCCCATCTGCCTTTTAACCACCATACCATGTACACCCTGTGCTCCAGCCATACCAAAACGACTTGCAGTTGCCCAAACAGATCATTATCTTTCATGCCCTTGTGTTTCATATGTTATCACAAGCTGCTTTACTATTTTCTCCCTTGCATAATGCAAACAAACTAAGTTTTGAAGACTGAACTGGCAAGGCAAGTACCAACCTCTAAGAAACTTCTTCCCTGACACAGTCTCACCATGTACCCCAAACACACACCAGGCAGTTAGGCACCACCTCCTCTGGGTTCTGCTCTGCCCCCTATGACAGTTAGCACACTGTACTCTATTATGTTTATATGACTGACCTTCCTATGGAATGCTAAGGTTCCAGAGGGGAAGTACTGTTTTGCTCCTGTGCCTAGCATGTAGCTGACATACAGCATATTGAATGGGTCTGTGAAACTCACCTATTTTTTTGCATGACAATATTGAGATCCAAAAAGAAAAGTGGGGGCATTTATTATTTCATTTAATCCCCAAAATAATCCTATGAGATAGGAGTTATTATCTCTATTTAACAGATGGGAAATTGAGGATTAGAGAAGATAATTAACCAAAGACACATGGCTAATAACTGGTAGAGCCATGATTCAAATTCAGAACCAGTCTCTAATAAATCACATTTAATTTCAGTATCAATAATTCTTATATGAAATACTATTATTTCTAAAAATTTCATTTCCCCTCAAATATCCTTCAGTTACTAAATTTTGCCAGTTCTTTCTAATACTCTCTCTCTTTTTTTTTATCATTCTCTCTTCCATCATCTTAATTCAAACTCTTACATTAAGTGAACCAAAGCAATAGCCCTCTAGGTAAATAGCTTACCTTCCAGTTCATGTAACAACCACCAGATTAATTTTCCGAAAGGAATACACTGTTAAAAATGTCTTCAGTTCTATGAACCCTATTAAGAAAAGCTCAAATTCCTTCCTTAACCTTGCACGTAAAGTCATGAGCAATTTGGTTTATTTAATAGTACTCTCAATGTCCTACATACATATTATGACCCACCTATCCTCACAGTTACTTTCCATTCATCTAAATTCACCTTGCTCTTTTTTACTTCCATACTTTTTTCTCACACAGTTTCCTCCTCCAACTGAAATCCTACTGACACTTCAAAATCCTCTATGGCTTGTAACAATTTGTAATAGACCACTAGAGCAATATTAATAGATAATGCTTGTGATACTCGTTTTGGATTTCTTCCTATTAGGACTTAACAAGTACCATATGTACTACTGTAAGTGTCAAATAAACATAATAGAATGAATAACCAACAATATAATATTTCATATAAATATGATATCTGTTCTGTAAGAATTTTGAAAGGGCTCTAGAGGAGAAAGTAATATGACCAAAGAAATTGAGAGCTTCTCTAAAGCCAGACTAAAAAACTATGATGGTTCAATCCAAAAAAGAAAGAAGATACCTCACTGAAATGTATAAAAACTTAATTTCATGTACTACATTAAATCCCTAATGAATAAAGGAAATATCACTTTATAGACCTTGTATAGAATAAAAGTAGAAATTATCCTAAAGAGTTGATATCGGTTTAAAGCATAAAAGGTTTCAAAAAGAGTTCAATTTAATTCATAAATGATAGCTGCATGAAACATTATTAAAGACTGCTTAATGATCTTTGAAATACAACTCTTATCTTCTACGGGTAACATCAAAAGAACCACTGTCATATCCCATGGCGTCCTCAGTTACTACAAAATACACTAATCTGAAAAAAAGGTGTTAACAAGATTTAATAGATATTTGTATAAATTTACCCTATTATTATAAGAACCATACAGTGAACACTGATAATTCACCAGGATCATTCAACAAGCCTCACTGTTTCTAAAAATAATTCCTATAAACAAGACCAGAAAATCTTTGCTACCTTAAACCTCCAGACTGAAAACACTGAATATAACTAAAACTATGCAAGTCAACATGAATTTCTAAGACTAAGTCCTAAAACACTGCAGGCAAACCAACAGAATTATTTTCTAAGCCTTCATTTAAACTATATATTATGTCCCAGAGACAAATCCTCATGTTACATTATATTTAGAATCCAAAGAGAAGCTCTTGTTATATCTATGCTTCTGTAACCAGATGCCAATAATAAAAGCATAATGTTAGATTCTAAAGGAGACAGATGCCTTTTCTCTATTACTTCCTGATGAACAATACAGTACACTAAAGCAAGTAACAGCTCACCAGAGCACTCTGAGCGCTTGTCTAATTCCTATACAACAGCCACACCTTTGACTGACGGGAGCACTTAAAACTAGTAGGAAAAGCAGTTAACGGTTACTATTACAAAGTCACAGTCTCTCTGGTACTTACTAGTGTTGGAGAATTCTGATCTGGCCAAAAAGACTCTGGAACAGGCCAGTGACCTATAGGAACCCCAGTTTTAGGATTTGGTCTGACATATATGAGTTTGTGACAGCTATGCCAAGGCTGAGATCCCAAAGGCCTTGATACATCTGGCTGCCCATCTACGGCAAAGAAATCAAAGCAAAGAAAGTATGTATCATTAAAGGAAAAACATAAGCAGTTAAATTAGATCTACTATTACTTAGTAAAAATGTCTTAATACTTGTTCAATTCTGGATTTTCCTATTTTTCTTAAATGGTAGAATACTATCATGACTAAGGCTTAACATTTAGATTATATCAGAATTCACTAGAGAGTAACATCAGCAAATTCCAACTATGAGTTCAATAAGTGAAAGGAGGTCCCACAGCATCTTTTGCTTGTCCAATCAGAATATGTAAAACATACTTTATGGTAGATACTTGTTTAAAAATGACATGTTTTCCCCACTAGATGATAAGGGCAAACACTCAATTTCTTCACCATCATGCTTGGCTTAGTAAATACTAGGTTAAGTATTGCTAAATGAATATTTCTTTAAAATCAATCTTTTTAACTAAAGCCTAATAACTAAAACGAAAAGTTAATATGCAAATCCAGATTTGAGATGCCTACCTTTAATCTAAAACAATTCTAGAAAACAGTAACTCTCCTTAACAGTTCAGTAAACATTTACTTAGTGCCTAACTCTAAGCAAAGTCCTAAAATAATTTAAAAATAAATATATTCCATGTGTAACAATTCAATTTTTTTTTAAGTTTGTTTTTTTAAACCAGACACAGTATGCGATTTATATAATCTTACCATCTTCTGCTCCTTCCCTAGAATCCCTTCTGAGGGTACCACTTTCTCATCTCTATGACCTTTCTCTTCTCCCAATTACCCACTCTAGTGGATCACCTCTGCCAGTGCCATTAATGACTTTCTAATTCTTGTCATAAGCTATATCATACAAGGCAGAAGGTCCAGATGTAAACTGTCCATTGGTTCTGGTAAAACTCCTTATACCCTCTGGCTAATATAAATAGTTCATGATCACAAAATATTAGAATAAAGCCAGGTAGGGCTCAGCTAGACTTTAAAGGATCAAGCTGAATGGCAAAGGCTGGTTTCTCATTTTGGGAACCACACCAACCATTTGGTTCTGATCAGTCTGATCTTTAGAAAAAATGTAGCTAAGGAATTAAATAAACACTTAAGGTTGAACACTCTTGTGAATTAAGGAACATGGAAGAAGCATATATACTGGAGAAAGTCAGCATTACAATACTAAAAAGGAAATATGCTCATCTGTAAATGTTTAAAAAGGGTTTTGGGGCTTATAAATTTTCAGGCTATGAACAACCAATATAAAAAGGCGATACTACCAAACCACTATCATATTACCTTGACTTTCCTATTTAATCTTCCCTCTTTACCAACAGCTGTTTTGTCATCTTAATAATTTGGCCTGAACATTGACAAGGCCAAATCATAGTAATTTTTCAGTTCTAGTTGAATACTTGATAAAGCCAGTTTAAAATGTCTATAAGAGAAGTAAAATAATACCTTCTACAGGGGAAGGATCTGGTCCTGCTTTCTCAAAGTTTATTACCACTCCACTTTGTACTTTCTGCACCAAGGACTCCAGACACTGATTAAGCATTCTTGGAGAACATACAGAGTATGAACGGCCTGAAATAAAAAGAATAAAGTTGCAAAAATTCCTACTTTTAACAAAAAAGAACCATATTAGGGTTTTTGACAATACTGATTAACAAAAGTTCGATGATAAAGTTTGACCTTTTCATTATCTAATAGAAGAATAACAAAACAAAAATAGCTATTTTCAATCAATCAACAATTCCATTTTGTGAGAGTATGTAAATTTTTCTTTGTAATTAAAGGTATGTGGAAAATAGAAATCTTTGTGTGAACAAACCACAATGAAAAAAATCATTTTATATATATACACAATGTATTACATGAAATGAGATTTTTAAATATATATAAATATAAAAAATTATCTCCAACTGTTTTCCAACACAATTTATCTTTATTACACATACACAGCATCTGGTAACTAACCCCCCAAAATCTTACTCCTGCTTAACAAAAGTATTATCACTAAAGATTAATGCTAAGGACACAGATGATACTCAATAATTATTTAATTGATCTGCTGGCAGGTACTGCATATTTTAAGTGTTTGCACTTTAATATATAGATAGTAGCATGTGCTTTTCTGAATTTCATTTGGCTTACATACTTAGAAATTACCTATCTTAAGTGAATTTCCCTCTTGAATATTTTAACCTATAAAATTTTTAGTTCAGAAGCATTAAAATGCTAGTGATTAAGAAAAAATACCAGTGATCTTAAACAGGGATTTTTCAATAAATATATCTAGACCTGTGCTGTCCCATATTGCAGCCACTGGCCACATATGGCTACTGAAAACTTGAAACACGGCTAGTCCAAATTGAGATGTACAGTAACTATAACATACACACTGATTTTGTAGATGTAATATAAAGATAATGTAAAATATCTGAATAATTTTTAATTACCAATATCACATTGAAATATTTTGTATATATTGATTTAAATAAATATTATATAAATTAATTTTACCAGGGCTTCCCTGGTGGCGCAGTGGTTGCGCGTCCGCCTGCCGATGCAGGGGAACCGGGTCCGCGCCCCGTTTTTTTTTAGTTTTTTGGTTTTTTTTTTTTTTTGGCTGCGCCACTCAGCTTGTGGAATCTTAGTTCCCCAACCAGGGACTGAACCAAGTCCCTCGGCAGTGAAAGTGCAGAGTCCTAACCACTGGATCGCCAGGGAATTCCCTATCAGTTTCTTTTTAATGTGACACTATAAAATTTATAATTTATATATAATTATATATAACTTATATTTCTATTATCTGTACTGATCTAGACCAGTGCTGAAAACCATGACAACTAAAATTCTTTAATCAAACATCTTACAATGTTATTTGCAATAAGCTCAATATGGAAAAGTCCTATTCCTTAAGAAATTCAACGAATTATTACCAAACACGTTATATTATATTTGACATATCAAATTACTCATATCAATTTACACTCAACATGTGATTTGCTAAAGGCTACTCAGAAAAGAGAACATGAGGCAGTAGAGTGATTCAAATCCTCAGAGTCAGCTTAGAATAACAAGTATCGTATAACAAATGGCTTACCCTGAATACAACAATAAGAGCCGTACTTCTAAAAATACCCACCAATTACTGAGTGTCTATGTACCTGGCACTAATCACTCTATTAATTTATCCAATCCTAGCAACAATTGTATTGGTTATTTTCTCCATTTTACAAATGAGAAAACTAAAGCATGGAGAGATTAACTAATTTATTCAAGTTAGTATAGTAGTGCAGCCAAGATTCAAACCCTTACAAGGTATTAGACACTTTCATCTGGATATACCTTCTTCCCTGAAAACCATGATGTTAATTTGAAATCACTATTTAAAATAGAAAGCCTATATGGAACCACACTTATTTGAAAGAATTGGCAAATTAAAAATTTTTGAGTCTATTTGAACATATACATAAAACAATACATAAAAAGGCTGATCGTCTTAACACAAGAAGTATTTAGAAGATTATATAAAGGTTCAAAATCTTATTTCATGATATTTAAGCATATTCCCAAGATGTTAATAAAAAACAGAAGTTCTTAAGTATAAAATTGTGGCAATCCTCTCTACTCCCCTAACCTGTGTCATCAGCTAATTGATTAGGAAAATATAAGTAAAGAAGTTACGATCTTAGTATGAAATAAAATTACTAACAAAGACATTTTATGAAAATTGGAGAAAAAATAAACTTGAGTCATTTAGAAAATAACAAAAATTCATTAATTCTTTTGAAAGTTAAAGGAAATTTTGCCATCTTTACAAAGTGAACCTATAACCTATGTCATGTTTCTCTTATTCTTTATGTCAAAACTCACCTCTTGGAATGTATATAACACCTTGTATTGAAGGATAAAGTTTCTGGGATCACTAATAATATTTGTGAGAAAAGCACATACTTTCAAGTCAAGACGCTGGCTCACTTGTGTTTTAGAGGATCCCCCCCAAAAATCTAACCATAGTGAGTCTGAAGGCAGTAAAGTGAAACAAAGGAAAAAAAACTTTCCCCCAGAGAATACTAGATTAGCATTTTAGTAAAATGGATAAGAGACAAAAGGAACATTTCTAAGTTGGGCAACAGTTCTTATAGAGGCTAAGAAAGTTAAATTTATTTAATCTAGAAAAGTCTTACAATTTTTATAAAAAGCTTTTTATCCTCAATACTTCCACCAACATGTCTATTAGGCATTTTTAAAATTTGATGTCATACCTGCGCCTCTCCCAAACCTGCTTCTCCTCTGAGTAACCATCCCAGTACTTGGCATAGCCATTCACCTCCAATTGTTCAGGGCAACTGAATCATCGAGGAATCAGCCTGGATTCCTTCTTCCCTCATTGCCCTCAGTCTCTCCTTTCCATCAGACCACCTCTCACCCACCACCTCCAAACCTAACACTTTAGATCAAAGTACTATCATCTCTTCTGGTCTCCCTGCTTCCATTCTCACCACTTTACAGTATATTCTCATCCAGCAGCTGAAGTGATCTTTCAGAAACAGAAATCAGATGTCACCTCCTATAAAAAGCCCTCCAATGACTTCTCATCACACTTGGAAAATAAAAAATATTTATTATGGCCTAAAAGGCTATTCAATACTTGGCCCTTGCCTACCTCTCTAAACAAACCTGTTACTCTCTACTTCTCCCTACATAAGCTCCAGCCATATCAACCTTCCTGTTGCTCCCCAAAACATGGGGCATGTTCCTTCTCTTATTATTTCCTCAACCTAGATCTTTGTATGGCTTACTCCATTATTCAGATTTCTGTTCAAATGCTAACTAGACTTACTGTGGTGACCATTTCACAATGTATACAAATATCAAATCATTATGTTGTACACCTGGAACTAAAATATCTAAAAAAGAGAGAGGGTTGATGAACATGCTGTAACAATAATTTTAGAGGGATTAATATTTTTAAGATACAACCAGGGCTGATTTAATCCCTATTCAAACAACTGACTTTAACATCAAGGTTAGAGATATGCAAATGTAATTTATAAATAATTGTTGTTTTATTTACTTCTTTAGACAAAGAGTATAATAATCTCCAAGGACATGCAATATTTTAAATTGATTCAAACTGGGGTAAGCATATCCTTTAGGTTTATGGTTAAAAAAAAAAAAAAAAAGTCACCTCCTCAAAAGACTTACCAGGAATACTCATTCTCTGCCTCATTACCCTCTGCACCCTCACCCTATTTTTTTTTCTTGATAGTAAGGAGAACTCTCTGAAATATTATTTATTCATTTTACATGATTTCATCTGTCACACAGTCCAAAATGTAAGCTGTCTATCGTTCCTGCTGTATTCCCAGGATCAAAAACAGTTATTTGGCTAGAGTATTCATTAATTACCTGATAATAAAAGAAAAATGCTTACAATGACAATTATATAATTTTAAAGTATACATTAAAAATATAACAAAATATTAATTATTTTGGCAACACAGGCAAATTTCTTTCCAATTTTTCCTTAATGAACATGAATTGTTCTATAATGGAAAAAATAAATGTACACACACTACTCTTATCATCAAGTTTAAAAATGCACAGAATTATTAGCGGTGATTACATATTTGGATAGCACAACACCAGTGGATGTTAGCTTTTCTGTTATTTCTACTTTTCTGGTGTTTTATCCTCAAAACTTTTTTTAGTCAACATTCTTTGAAAATAAAGAAGAAAACATACTATTCATATAAAATGGAAAGGTGAGTGACATTTGAGCAGTTTCCCATTATTGCTAGCAGGAGCATGAAGAGAGGTAAATAAACCACTACATCAGAAGAGATTCAGGATGTATATTTGGGGAAAGCTCCCTAATTCCTTGACCAACTAAGTTTTCTGGGTCACTGAAAGATATTACCAACGGTGATTTCGGAATCTTCTTCTAAATTGTCTTTTTCACATACCTATCTATATGTGATACCCTTTTTGTCTGTGAAATTTGCAGATCTCCAATATCCACAAAATTTTAGAAGAAAGGCACCTAAAATATTAATTAGACTTTATATTTTCCTTTAACTTACACAGCTGCCTATGATAGAATCCCAATAGAGCACCGACAGTGTATGTAGACTATGTCACAGCCCCTGACACTGATGAAATAGTGGTATGCCAGACCTGGACATTTTAGTATCAAATTCCCTAAGCAAGAACTAAAATGTACCATGAAAGCAAGAATACCATGCCTGTCATATTCACTATGGAAGTCCTAAAGCATGGAACAGTGCTTGGTACACAGTAGGCACTCAATACATATTCATAGGAATTTAACCCACCTGTTAACCAATTCCACATCATAAAAGTTCTGAATCTCTTACATATTGTTTCAAGAAATCCACTAATGTTCACTGAGCACAGAGACCACCTGGACTAGCTGCTAAGAGCTCACTGCCTGTTTCCTCTAACCTATCTAGCTTCCTCTTTGCCTCCGGGGAAAACTGTACTTAACCAGGCATTAATCAATACATGGATAATGAGATGATTCTCAAAACATTTTTTCAGAGAAAATAATTCTACGGCATTTGTAAATCATTAGCAATCTTTGTAGATAAGAAAATAAGTTTAACAACTTCAAATACCAGCATTTTCTATATGGTTAGAAAAAAAATATCATGCATTATCAGACCCAATAGTATTCACATCCTATTCAAAACGAATCAAAGACCTTCATCAATGTAGTTTTAAAACCATCTATGTCTACTGACTTCTAATATTAATTTGTTGAACAAAAACAAACATGGAGATTTTGAAATGCACATTTTAAAACATTCAGATAAACTCTGCTTAAGTTACTGAATTACTGCCAGCAAAGAACTTACCGCCTGTCACTTCACACATTGGTGTGATTGCAGAGTCATCTAAAGGCACACCTGTCAACTGTTCTGATTCTACTGACATCGTGCCAGGCAACCGCAACACTAATGCAAAGAGTCTCTGATCCCAACGAAAAGGTTCCTTGGTCAATTCGCTTCCAGGCAAAGGAGAATTAAGAGGTAAATGGAGCTGAAAGGGGAAATAAAAAACAATAAGATTTCCAACACTATTTCTCCCAAAAAGGCTACATTAATGACACATATTAAAACTACATCATGAGTCATGAGTCTCCTATCATTCAAAAAAAAACAAGCTCAAAAACAAAAGCTTATATATATATATAAAATAGCATATAAGATATTATTACTTCAATTTTCTTAAGCTTTACTCAAAGAAGACCTCAATTGAAAAAAATCTATTTCTGTAATGCTTTTCAGATTTCAACATAACTCACCGCCAGGTGCTGGACTGTTTTTAAATAAATCATTTCAGTTAATCATTAAATCAACCCTATGATAAATATCTTAGGGTTCCTATTTTCTAGATTAAAAAAAAAATGGGGCTTAGAGACAGTAAATGATTTGGCCTCCCAGGTCCAAGTCAGTATTTTTTTTTCTTTTTTTTTTTAATTGATTAATTTATGTATTTATTTATTTATTTTTGGCTGCTTTGGGTCTTCGTTGCTGCGCGCAGGCTTTCTCTAGTTGTGTCAAGCGGGGGCTACTCTTTGTTGCAGTGCACCGTCTTCTCATTGCAGTGGCTTCTCCTGTTGCGGAGCACAGGCTCTAGGAGCGCAGGCTTCAGTAGTTGTGGCTCACAGGCTCTAGAGTGCAGGCTTAGTAGTTGTGGCGTACGCGCTTAGCTGCTCCACAGCATGTGGGACCTTCCCAAACCAGGGATCGAACCCGTGTCCCCTGCACTGGCAGGCGGATTCTCAACCACTGTCCCACCAGGGAAGTCCCGCAAGTCAGTATTTTTTTCTACCACGCCACAGTAGCCTCAAACACCTCCACAGTTAATGATTTAAATATGCTTCATTTCACACAAAACATATCTTCCCAAAGCGATTGCTTAAAAGTAAATTTTATCACTCTAGTTACATATTAAATGTATTAAAGGTAATGATTCTTACGACATTTGAGTAAAGGTAGAGGGTTTGGGGGTTTCTTCCATGTGTTTTTTAATCTATATCTCTCCCCATGCCCCTAGGACCTGCTCAATCAGAATCCAAGATTCTTAAGAATTTTTAAACACTTTAAAGTGATTCTAATGGCTACCTCTGAACCAACAGTCACAAGGTACCAACAGATCCACACATCAGTCTTAGCGTAAGTAAATGGGGACAACCAGACAATATGGGCCTCATGATGTGAAGTACATAACATTGAAAAAAGGAAGGAAAGAAAAAGGGAAGGAAAGGTTGAATCTGAATCTAACCAAGCCTTCAGTTCTAACCACCAGTTTACAGGGACAACTGCGGATACAGGATCAAGTTATCCACCACCACAGGGAGCAATCAGTCAAATCCAGAATGTTACAGGACAGATGACCTGGTTTCTCCAATGAATCAAATGGCACGAAAAAGCAAAGAGTGGGAGTGGGGAGGGCTGGTGGAACTGTTAGAGAATAAGAGACAAAACAATCAAGAGCAAAGATTTTTAAGACAATCAGGAAAATTTGAAATACATGTTACTGGTATTATTAATAACGTTTAAGTGTGATGATATAGTGCTTAGGAAAACAAAAGTGTTTATCACTTATAAAATTTTTTAAAAAAGAAATGAAACCTGGGATCAGCATACTCAGGGATTGATTTATACAAATATTGGAGTTTTCTTTAAAATACAGAACACATTTCAAAATTATCACTCTGCTGTATATACCTGAAACTAACACAACACTGTAAATCAACTATACTCCAATAAAAATATTTTTAATAAATAAAATAATCACTTCCAAATTAATTGCCAGAGTTTATACTACTTTTGTCAAAAACAAGACAAAATTGTATTGCTTACAGCCTTTCTATTTCTCACCTTGAAGATTTCTGAACTTGATAAATTAGGGATTGAAGTCATTCTACACTGACTTAAGAACTCAAGTTTCTTCAATGACTTACATTAAACCATTAAAAAAAAAAATCAGATTCAATTCTAAGAAGAGAGTTCCTAGCAAAGCTCTGCTAAAGTGGCACCTCTCTCCAAAAGACTCATGTCAAGAGAATCTGCTGCAAGATTCCTATATCAGGATCTGCCAAGATTTTGTGCCCATGGCTAAGAGTCATGAGCTTTTCTCCTGGCACTGATCGTACTTTTAAGGCATAAGTCAGAGGCAATAATAAGGAAGGACTCTTAAATTAAGAAATCTGGGCCAGGATGTTCCCTGAGGAAGGTTTTCTAACCTCAAAGCTTCTGTGACACTTGCAAAACAGCTTGGGAACTCCAAGACCTTGCTGCTATCACCACACCCTGCCGGAAGATAAATATCGAAGCACCAATGGCACTGGAGGAAGAAGATTTCAACTGTTAATGCAGTAGCTCTGGAAAGTAATGGATACGTGGACCTGTCTCAAGAATCCAGTGGATAACAGCACTGCAGAGACCTCATGTATATAAATAAATAGTGGATAGGACAACAACAGACCCCAAGTCATGTACACATACATACACAACTTATCAAGTAATGCTCACATTCTCTCTCTCTCTCTCTCACACACACACACACACACACACACACACACACACACACACACACCCCAATCAGATAATGATGAGAATTATCTTTTTATTGGCTGCACAATGCTAGATCTGGAATGTACTTCAAGTAAAACAAAAAGCCAAGGGTCACAAGCATATTTTACACATAGCAATATCAATTTTATAAACTTGTCAAATTTTTATTCATTTTTCTATTTCTTATTATTTCCGCCTTCCATATCACTACCACCCTCCCTCATCACCAAAGAGGCAGGAAAAACTCCTCTATAGCTGAAATGCGCTAGTAAAATAGGAAGGAGTGATGGCAAGCAAACAGGGACAGGAAAAAGATAAAAAAACCTCAGTGAAAAAATATTCTCAGGAGGGTTGAACTACTCCAAACCTAAAGTCTACAGTTGAAATTCTAGCAATGTCTTATAATCACCAAGAGAGGTCTTTCTGAATATGTGGACTTTGAAAATCAAGGCAAATAGCACATAAATCAAGTAGAAAAATATAAAATTAACCACTAGAAAAATGTGCAATAAATATGAATAGATAATTCCCAAAGTTAAAAATGGGCAACAAAAAAAAAATAATACCCGAGGAAACTCATATAGCCTATAAATATGTAGAAAGATGCTCAAATACACTAATCATCAGATAATACAAATTAAAGGCAAGATGCAAAATGATACATAAAGAAGAGCAGCTATTAACCAATTACTTAGTGTAGTTTTGTACATGTATAACATACACATATAGGAAAAGTAAAAAAACATGAACTGGAAGACTACACACCAAATTCATGATAATTGTTGCTGCTTAGATGGGGAAGAGGGAGGGAAATAACACTGAGTAAGGGAAGAAAAGAAACTGCACCTAACTATCTGCAATGTTCTCTTCCGTCCACTGAATTTTTAAAAATCCTCAACAAAAAAAAAATCAAAATGAGCAAATATGGCAGAAATTTTTGTATCACTTAATCTCATCCAGAATATTAGAATATATTAATATGCAAAAAACACAGTAAACTATCCATTCAAGCAGTTATCTATACCTCTTTTATAACAGTGTTATCATTTTTGTTTTGGTTTTGGTTTTTTTTTGGCTGCACTGTGCAGCATGTGGGATCTTAGTTCCCTGACCAGGGATCAAACCCAAGCCCCCTGCATTGGAAGCGCAGAGTCTTAACCACTGGAACGCCAGGGAAGTCCAACAGTGTTATCATTTTATAACAAAATTAAACACAAGAAAACTTCATACACGTCTCAACTCAATAAAAGGTAGATTAGATATAATCAGTAGCCCCAAAGCTCAGACATTTATAAGGACATTAACACAGAGTTCTGCTTATATTTACCTGGCTATTAAAATATACTGTAAGACAGTAGAATATTTCTTGAAAATTATGTTTGCTTTCTCTCATCATTTTTTATGCCCCTACCAAATATTAGGCATTTAGGGTTTGGAGGACTTAAAGATGCATGATAAAATATGGTCCCACTACTCTCAAGATTTCTGAGGACAGAGATCATGTTCCTAAAGGAACTGGTTTTAGAGATGTGTTTAAGGAGAAGCTGACAAACAGAAAGAAGAAGATACCAAAAAAAAAAAAAAAAAAAAAAAAAAAAAAAAAAAAAGGGGGGGCTTCCCTGGTGGCACAGTGGTTGAGAGTCCGCCTGCCCGCCTGCCGATGCAGGGGGCACGGGTTCGTGCCCCGGTCTGGGAGGATCCCACATGCCGCAGAGCAGCTGGGCCCGTGAGCCATGGCCACTGAGCCTGCGCGTCCGGAGTCTGTGCTCCGCAGCGGGAGAGGTCAAAACAGTTAGAGGCCCGTGTACCACAAAAATAAATAAATAAATAAAATTTTTTAAAAATAAAATTAAATTTAAAAAATCAAGTGTTGATATTTACGTAAAAAATAAACTAATTCTATTAAATGGAAAAAGAAATTTTAATTATAAAAATAACTACTTGTAGAAAAAATTTTAATCATCCATTTCTGAATCAATCTAGTGATTCTGAACCACTAATTACTAAATGTTATGAACATTTTAGATTATTTGTTTTTATAAAGCACAATCCTATGCTTTTCCCCCAGTTACTCTTTGATGAAAAGAGGCACTTTTCTCCCTCTTGCTATTCACTTCCAGTTCTCTAGTACATGGGTAATAACAACAATAAAAATAAACAACAATAACTGCTAGCATAATGAGCACTATGTATGTGTCAAGCAACATTCTAGGAGCTTTTCATATTTATAACATGTTTATAACAAACCAATGGGGTAGGTACTATTATTATCCCCATTTTAGAGACAAGTTGCAATGTAGGATATGTGTGTCAAGAGACAATACAGGGCTTCCTGGTGGCGCAGTGGTTGAGAGTCCGCCTGCCGATGCAGGGGACGCGGGTTCGTGCCCCGGTCCGGGAAGATCCCACATGCCGCGGAGCGGCTGGGCCCGTGAGCCATGGCCGCTGAGCCTGCGCGTCCGGAGCCTGTGCTCCGCAACGGGAGAGGCCACAACAGTGAGAGGCCTGCGTACCGCAAAAAAAAAAAAAAAAAAAAAGAATACAGACTCAAATAACCCCTGCTATATAATCAAATTTAGAGCATCAAAGAAGGACTGCAAATTTTAAGAACTGGATGAATCATGTGTAATTCAATAATACAGTAACTTTCCCATAACCATGACATTATTGGTCTTTATTAGGGTCTTCATAAGATTACACTTTGCAAAGCTTCAGTCTAATGGACTAATAAGCACAGAAAACTTTATACTAACCAAGTTTTATTTTTACTTGAATACAATTGAGGTTTTCTATATTATTATTTTAAATGGTTAATTTTATTGATCTCACCATTCCAGATTTCTTATATAATTACTTTGGTAGCTGACAGAAAAGGAAATATAACTTCAATTTAAATTGAGGAAGACTGTCCTACTTTTCCTTCTCTCCTTTGGATAACTATCTTACTGCCCTTTCTCACCTTTGAGTCTTTTCTGAATTTCTTATTAAAAAAAGAATACAATTTATTTCTCCATAGGTATGAAAAACAAAGGGCAGATTAGGAAGGTGATTGTCTATCATTGGGCATACTCAAACTTTATATACTTATAATAGTGCGACTTCCCCTTAATTTGTTTCATATTTGTTTATGGTTCAGACCCTAATTATTTGTGATTTTGCTAAGGCTGGACTAAAGATCAACTTAAATTTTAATCAGTTATTCTGTAAGTGCCTACCACAAGCATGGCATTATTTCAGGATTTAATAAGGACTCTACCAAGCCAAATAAGTAAGATTTGGATAACGTTTTAGCTAGCTCACTTTAAGATAACCAATTATAAAACTTCAGATAACCAGGATTCTCATACGTTATTACTTGTTTTTTAAATTTGCGGAATGTAAAAAATAAATAAATAAAAGTCAGCAAACAGTGAAAAAAGATAAAAGAAATCTCTTTTAAAAACATTTTTAATTCAGGACCCGAACGGATTTCTCCTGGCACACAACCTAACTCACTCCTGGATGATGATCACGTCATGAGAGTCAGGTGACTGATCTGTACCAACTCTTAGGAGGTTTCCCCTTGCAGCTGGATATTCTGCCAACTGGTTCTATTACTGAAGTAACTCATTATAAGTCCTTTAATAATTACACCTCCTACCTTAAGTTTTAATGACCTATTTCCCTGACCGCCTATCCCTCTCCAGTTTGAGAGAAGGCAGGGAGAGGGATCTGATTCTTTTCTGTGTCCCCCATAGTACCTGTCCCATTCCCACAGCCGAGGGAAAGGACTAGAGCAGTGCAGTGCGAGGAGCGCTGCAGAGCACAAGCACCAGTCAGTGTCCTGCCAACAACACCTGTGCTCCCCCCAGCCCAAACCGTACACAGATATGGATGCAAACACACAAACACAGATTCCACTGCCATTGTGCTGAGTCGCAGAAGCAGCTAGTCCTATCTCCAAGAGCTGAAGTACTATTCTTCCCCGATATATGAAACCAGCTGATCTCTATGTCCCTTGTATGTACCCACACATACAGGATATAAAGACACGAGCTGCAAAAATTTGCCTGACACCTACAGCAAGGGGTAGAGAAACAACCATTCCATATGGTGAAGCCATCAACAACTCCTGAATCGAGCTCAATGTACAATATTCACAATGAGAATTTACATACGGACATACTCCTACTGAGGCCACACAGAATACAACCTCATAAATTCTAGCCTTAGAATTTAGCGATACAAAGAGTGTGGTCATATATTCTTTCTTGCAAAAATTTTTTACCTCACACACCAAACCATAACTTGTCTTTATAGTTTAATGCACTGGCCTAGTATCAATGAACTTGGCACAGTATCAAAGAAGTAATTAGGTCATTTTTAATGCAAAATTTTTTTTTTTTTTTTGCGGTACACAGGCCTCTCACTGTTGTGGCCTCTCCCGTTGCGGACCACAGGCTCCGGATGCGCAGGCTCAGTAGTTGTGGCTCACGGGCCCAGCCGCTCCGCGGCACGTGGGATCTTCCCGGACCGGGGCACGAACCCGCGTCCCCTGCATCGGCAGGCGGACTCTCAACCATTGCGCCACCAGGGAAGCCCCCAAAATTTTTGTCATCATGTGGGGCATTTTTCTTAAATATTAAGAATGGGGATCACAAATCAAGCTATAACTCAGGAATTATTTCATGAAAGGCAACACAGCAGACACTGTAATTTCCTACCTTCAAGAACATGTAAATAATTATAATTTGTTATGATATGTACAATAGTAAAAGTATGCATGAGGTACAGAGGAATAATTGATTATTTGGGGGATGGACCAGCGAAGGCTCTCCGAGGAAGCAGCATTTGAGCTAGTTTGAAGAATGAAAAGTTTACTGAGAATCTACAACCTTTTGCAGATTGCAGGGCATGCAGAGTGAAGATCATGATCAAAAAGATAAAAGGCAAGAAATAACAAATACTGGGATAAAAAATTAAATTAAAATTCAGTATTGTTGGAGAGCAGCATACAAAGGAGAGAAACTGAAGATTTTAAGAAAGCCTTTAAGAATGGGTAAGATTTTCCTATATATAAATATTTTTTAAAAAGATAATGAATAAGGACCTACTGTATAGCACAGGGAACTCTTCTCAATACTCTGTAATGACCTATATGGGAAAAGAATCTACAAGAGTAGATATATGTGTATGTATAACTGATTCACTGTACTGTACTG